>NW_027667478.1:0-217000 GCF_963924665.1 Micromys minutus
AAAATGCAGAAATTCCCCTTATTTTGGGCCAAATAGGCAGAAATTTCCCTTATTTTGTGGCAAAAGGATAGAAATTTAACTTATTTTAAGATAAAATTTCAGAAACTTCCCTTATTTTGTGGCAAAAATGCAGAAATTCCCATTATTTTGGGGTAAAAAGGCAGAAATTTCCCTTATTTTGGAACAAAATTTCGGAAATTTCCCATATTTTGGAGCAAAAATGCAGTAATGCTGCTAATTTTGGGGCAAAATTCAGAAATTTCACTAATTTTGGGGCAAAAAGGCAAAAATCCCTATTATTTTGGGGCAAAATGCAGAAATATCCCTATTTTGGGACAAAATTGCAGAATTTTCCTTTATTTTGAGGCAAATTGCAGAAATTTCTTTTATTATGGGGTAAGAATGCAGTAATGCTTCTAATTTTGGAGCAAAAATTCAGAAATTCCCCTAATTTTGGGGCAAAAAGGCAGAAATTCCCCTATTGTGGGGCAAAATTGCTGACATTTCCTTTTTTGGACAAAATTGCAAAAATTTCTCTTATTTTGGGGCAAAATTGCAGAAATACCCCTTATTTCGGGTCAAAAATGCAAAAACACCGCATACTTGGTGTCAAATGTGCAGAAATTACCCTTATTTTAGGGCAAAAAGACTGAAATTCCTCCTTTTTTGTGCCAAAAAGGCAGAAATTTTCCTTATTTTGGCGCA
This sequence comes from Micromys minutus, assembly GCF_963924665.1. NCBI lineage: Eukaryota > Metazoa > Chordata > Mammalia > Rodentia > Muridae > Micromys > Micromys minutus. Next base: position 706 of record NW_027667478.1, read on the forward strand.
AAAATGCAGAAATTCCCCTTATTTTGGAACAAAATTGCAGAAATTCTCCTTTTTTTGTTTCAAAAAGGAAGCAATTCCCTTTATTTTGGAGCAAAAATGAAGAAAATTCCCTTATTTTGGTGCAAAATTGCATAAATTTCCCTTATTATGTTGCAAAAAGGCATAAATTCCCCTAATTTTGGGGATAAATTACAGAAATTTCCCTTATTTTGGGGCAAAATTGCAGAAATTTCCCTAATTTTAGGGCAAAATTGCAGAAATTCCCCATATTTGGGGCAAAATTACAGAAATTCCCATAATTTGGGGGAAAAATTGCAGAAATTCAACTTAGTTTGGAGCAAAAATGCAGAAATTTTCCTTAATACAGGACAAAAATCAAGGAATTCCCCTTATTTTGGGGCAAAAATGCAGAAATTCCCCATATTTTAGGCCAAAAATACAGATATTACCCTTATTTTTGGGGAAAAATGCAGAAATTTCCCTTAATTTGGGGCAAAAATGCAGAAATTCCTCTTATTTGGGGCTACAAAGGCAGGAATTTCTTTTATTTTGGGGCAAAAGTATAGAAATTTAACTTATTTTAGGATAATATTGCAGAAATTTACCGTATTTTGTGGCAAAAATGAAGAAATTCCCATTATTTTGGGGTAGAAAGGCAGAAATTCCCTTTATTTTGGAACAAAATTACAGAAATTTCCCATATTTTTGGGCAAAAATGCACTAATGCTTCTAATTTTGGGGCAAAATTTAGAAATTCCACTAATTTTGGGGCAAAAAGGCAGAAATTCCACTTATTTGGGAGCAAAAATTGAGAAATTTCCTTTTTTTGGGTCAAAAAGGCAGAAAATTCTTCTTTTTCGAGGCAAATTGCTGAAATTTCCCTTATTTTGTAACAAAATTGCAGAAATTTCCCATATTTTGGGGCAAAAAAACAGTAATGCTTCTAATTTTGGTGCAAAATTCAGAAATTTCACTAATTTTGGGACAAAATTCAGAAATTTCACTAATTTTGGGGCAAAAAGGCAGAAATTCCTATTATTTTGTGGCAAAAAAGCAGAAATTCCTATTATTTGGGGGCAAACAGGCAGAAATTCTCCTCATATTGGGGCAAAAAGGCAGAAATTCCCTCTATTTTGGAGCAAAAATGAAGAAAATTCCCTTATTTTGGTGCAAAATTGCATAAATTTCCCTTATTATGGGGCAAAAAGGCAGAAATTCCCCTTATTTTAGGCCAAAAATAAAGAAATTACCCTTATTTTTGTGCAAAAATGCAGAAATTTTCCTTAATTTGGGGCAAAAATGCAAAAATTCCCCTTACTTGGGGCTAAAAAAACAGGAATTTCCCTTATTTTGAGGCAAAAGTATAGAAATTTAACTTATTTTAGGATAATATTGCAGATATTTACCTTATTTTGTGGCAAAAATGAAGAAATTCCCATTATTTTGGGGTAGAAAGGCAGAAATTTCTTTTATTTTGGAACAAAATTGCAGAAATTTCCCATATTTTTAAGCAAAAATGTACTAATGCTTCTAATTTTGGGGCAAAAATTAGAAATTCCACTAATTTTGGGGCAAAAAGGCAGAAATTCCACTTATTTGGGGGCAAAAATTCAGAAATTTTCCCTTTTTTGGGTCAAAAAGGCAGAAAATTCTTCTTTTTTGAGGCAAATTGTTGAAATTTCCCTTATTTTGTGGCAAAAATTCTGTAATGCTTCTAATTTTGGGGCAAAAATCAGAAATTCCGTTAATTTTGGGGCAAAAAGACAGAAATTCCCCTTATTGTGGGGGAAATTAATGAAATTATTTTTTGGGACAAAATTGCAGAAATTTCCCTTATTTTTAAGCAAAATTGCAGAAATTTCCTTTATCTTGTGGCAAAAATACAGAAATTCCTTTTATTTCAAGGCAAAAGGGCAGAAATTACGCTTTTTTGGGGGCAAATTCCAGAACTTACCCTTATTTTAGGGAAAAAGCCTTAAATTTCTTTTATTTTGTGCCAAAAAGGCAGAATTTCTTCTTATTTTAGAGGAAAAAGGCAGAAATTCCACATAATTTTGGCAATAAATGCATAAATTTCCATTATTTTGGGGCAATAACACAGTAATGCACCTAATTTGGGGGCAAAAAGGCAGAAATTCCCCTAATTTTGGGGCAAAAAGGCAGAAATTTCCTTTATTTTGGGGCAAAAATGCTGAAATTCCCCTTATTTTCGAGCAAAAATGCAGAAATTTTCCTTATTTTAGGGCAAAAAGACAGAAATTCTTATTTTAGGCCAAAAATAGAAATTACCCTTATTTTAGGTCAAAAAGACTAAATTACCCTTATTTTGGGGCAAAAAGGCAGAAATTCTCTTTATTTTAGGGCAAAAAAGCAGAAATTCCCCTTAATTTTGGGCAAAAATGCAGAAATTTCCCTTAATTTTGTGCAAAAATGCAGAAATTCCCCTTATTTTGGGCCAAATAGGCAGAAATTTCCCTTATTTTGTGGCAAAAGGATAGAAATTTAACTTATTTTAAGATAAAATTTCAGAAACTTCCCTTATTTTGTGGCAAAAATGCAGAAATTCCCATTATTTTGGGGTAAAAAGGCAGAAATTTCCCTTATTTTGGAACAAAATTTCAGAAATTTCCCATATTTTGGAGCAAAAATGCAGTAATGCTGCTAATTTTGGGGCAAAATTCAGAAATTTCACTAATTTTGGGGCAAAAAGGCAAAAATCTCTATTATTTTGGGGCAAAAATGCAGAAATATCCCTATTTTGGGACAAAATTGCAGAATTTTCCTTTATTTTGAGGCAAATTGCAGAAATTTCTTTTATTATGGGGTAAGAATGCAGTAATGCTTCTAATTTTGGAGCAAAAATTCAGAAATTCCCCTAATTTTGGGGCAAAAAGGCAGAAATTCCCCTATTGTGGGGCAAAATTGCTGACATTTCCTTTTTTGGACAAAATTGCAAAAATTTCTCTTATTTTGGGGCAAAATTGCAGAAATACCCCTTATTTCGGGTCAAAAATGCAGAAACACCGCATACTTGGTGTCAAATGTGCAGAAATTACCCTTATTTTAGGGCAAAAAGACTGAAATTCCTCCTTTTTTGTGCCAAAAAGGCAGAAATTTTCCTTATTTTGGCGCAAAAATGCAGAAATTCCCCTTATTTTGGAACAAAATTGCAGAAATTCTCCTTTTTTTGTTTCAAAAAGGAAGCAATTCCCTTTATTTTGGAGCAAAAATGAAGAAAATTCCCTTATTTTGGTGCAAAATTGCATAAATTTCCCTTATTATGTTGCAAAAAGGCATAAATTCCCCTAATTTTGGGGATAAATTACAGAAATTTCCCTTATTTTGGGGCAAAATTGCAGAAATTCCCCTAATTTTAGGGCAAAATTGCAGAAATTCCCCATATTTGGGGCAAAATTACAGAAATTCCCATAATTTGGGGGAAAAATTGCAGAAATTCACCTTAGTTTGGAGCAAAAATGCAGAAATTTTCCTTAATACAGGACAAAAATCAAGGAATTCCCCTTATTTTGGGGCAAAAATGCAGAAATTCCCCATATTTTAGGCCAAAAATACAGATATTACCCTTATTTTTGGGGAAAAATGCAGAAATTTCCCTTAATTTGGGGCAAAAATGCAGAAATTCCTCTTATTTGGGGCTACAAAGGCAGGAATTTCTTTTATTTTGGGGCAAAAGTATAGAAATTTAACTTATTTTAGGATAATATTGCAGAAATTTACCGTATTTTGTGGCAAAAATGAAGAAATTCCCATTATTTTGGGGTAGAAAGGCAGAAATTCCCTTTATTTTGGAACAAAATTACAGAAATTTCCCATATTTTTGGGCAAAAATGCACTAATGCTTCTAATTTTGGGGCAAAATTTAGAAATTCCACTAATTTTGGGGCAAAAAGGCAGAAATTCCACTTATTTGGGAGCAAAAATTGAGAAATTTCCTTTTTTTTGGGTCAAAAAGGCAGAAAATTCTTTTTTTTCGAGGCAAATTGCTGAAATTTCCCTTTTTTGTTACAAAATTGCAGAAATTTCCCATATTTTGGAGCAAAAATGCAGTAATGCTTCTAATTTTGGAGGAAAAATTCAGAAATTCCCCTAATTTTGGGGCAAAAAGGCAGAAATTCCCCTGTTGTGGGGCAAAATTGCTGACATTTCCTTTTTTGGACAAAATTGCAAAAATTTCTCTTATTTTGGGGCAAAATTGCAGAAATACCCCTTATTTCGGGTCAAAAATGCAGAAACACCGCATACTTGGTGTCAAATGTGCAGAAATTACCCTTATTTTAGGGCAAAAAGACTGAAATTCCTCCTTTTTTGTGCCAAAAAGGCAGAAATTTTCCTTATTTTGGCGCAAAAATGCAGAAATTCCCCTTATTTTGGAACAAAATTGCAGAAATTCTCCTTTTTTTGTTTCAAAAAGGAAGCAATTCCCTTTATTTTGGAGCAAAAATGAAGAAAATTCCCTTATTTTGGTGCAAAATTGCATAAATTTCCCTTATTATGTTGCAAAAAGGCATAAATTCCCCTAATTTTGGGGATAAATTACAGAAATTTCCCTTATTTTGGGGCAAAATTGCAGAAATTCCCCTAATTTTAGGGCAAAATTGCAGAAATTCCCCATATTTGGGGCAAAATTACAGAAATTCCCATAATTTGGGGGAAAAATTGCAGAAATTCACCTTAGTTTGGAGCAAAAATGCAGAAATTTTCCTTAATACAGGACAAAAATCAAGGAATTCCCCTTATTTTGGGGCAAAAATGCAGAAATTCCCCATATTTTAGGCCAAAAATACAGATATTACCCTTATTTTTGGGGAAAAATGCAGAAATTTCCCTTAATTTGGGGCAAAAATGCAGAAATTCCTCTTATTTGGGGCTACAAAGGCAAGAATTTCTTTTATTTTGGGGCAAAAGTATAGAAATTTAACTTATTTTAGGATAATATTGCAGAAATTTACCATATTTTGTGGCAAAAATGAAGAAATTCCCATTATTTTGAGGTAGAAAGGCAGAAATTCCCTTTATTTTGGAACAAAATTACAGAAATTTCCCATATTTTTGGGCAAAAATGCACTAATGCTTCTAATTTTGGGGCAAAATTTAGAAATTCCACTAATTTTGGGGCAAAAAGGCAGAAATTCCACTTATTTGGGAGCAAAAATTGAGAAATTTCCTTTTTTTGGGTCAAAAAGGCAGAAAATTCTTCTTTTTCGAGGCAAATTGCTGAAATTTCCCTTATTTTGTAACAAAATTGCAGAAATTTCCCATATTTTGGGGCAAAAAAACAGTAATGCTTCTAATTTTGGTGCAAAATTCAGAAATTTCAATAATTTTGTGACAAAATTCAGAAATTTCATTAATTTTGTGGCAAAAAGGCAGAAATTCCTATTATTTTGTGGCAAAAAAGCAGAAATTCCTTTTATTTGGGGGCAAACAGGCAGAAATTCTCCTCATATTGGGGCAAAAAGGCAGAAATTCCCTCTATTTTGGAGCAGAAATGAAGAAAATTCCCTTATTTTGGTGCAAAATTGCATAAATTTCCCTTATTATGGGGCAAAAAGGCAGAAATTCCCCTTATTTTAGGCCAAAAATTAAGAAATTACCCTTATTTTTGGGCAAAAATGCAGAAATTTCCCTTAATTTGGGGCAAAAATGAAAATTTCCCTTTACTTGGGGCTAAAAAGGCAGGAATTTTCCTTATTTGAGGCAAAAGTATAGAAATTTAACTTATTTTAAGATAATATTGCAGATATTTACCTTATTTTGTGGCCAAAAATGAAGAAATTCCCATTATTTTAGGGTAGAAAGGCAGAAATTTCTTTTATTTTGGAACAAAATTGCAAAAATTTCCCATATTTTTAAGCAAAAATGCACTAATGCTTCTAATTTTGGGGCAAAATTTAGAAATTCCACTAATTTTGGGGCAAAAAGGCAGAAATTCCACTTATTTGGGGGCAAAAATTCAGAAATTTCCCTTTTTTGGGTCAAAAAGGCAAAAAATTCTTCTTTTTTGAGGCAAATTGTTGAAATTTCCCTTATTTTGTGGCAAAAATTCTGTAATGCTTCTAATTTTGGGGCAAAAATCAGAAATTCCGTTAATTTTGGGGCAAAAAGACAGAAATTCCCCTTATTGTGGGGGAAATTAATGAAATTTTTTTTTGGGACAAAATTGCAGAAATTTCCCTTATTTTTAAGCAAAATTGCAGAAATTTTCTTTTATCTTGTGGCAAAAATACAGAAATTCCTTTTATTTCAAGGCAAAAGGGCAGAAATTACGCTTTTTTGGGGGCAAATTCCAGAACTTACCCTTATTTTAGGGAAAAAGCCTTAAATTTCTTTTATTTTGTGCCAAAAAGGCAGAAATTCTTCTTATTTTAGAGGAAAAAGGCAGAAATTCCACATAATTTTGGAAATAAATGCAGAAATTTCCATTATTTTGGGGCAAAAACACAGTAATGCACCTAATTTGGGGGCAAACAGGCAGAAATTCCCCTAATTTTGGGGCAAAAAGGCAGAAATTCCCCTAATTTTGGGGCAAAAATGCTGCAATTCCCCTTATTTTCGAGCAAAAATGCAGAAATTTTCCTTATTTTAGGGCAAAAAGACAGAAATTCTTATTATTTTAGGCCAAAAATAGAAATTACCCTTATTTTAGGTCAAAAAGACTAAATTACCCTTATTTTGGGGCAAAAAGGCAGAAATTCTCTTTATTTTAGGGCAAAAAAGCAGAAATTCCCCTTAATTTTGGGCAAAAATGCAGAAATTTCCCTTAATTTTGTGCAAAAATGCAGAAATTCCCCTTATTTTGGGCCAAATAGGCAGAAATTTCCCTTATTTTTGGCAAAAGGATAGAAATTTAACTTATTTTAAGATAAAATTTCAGAAACTTCCATTATTTTGTGGCAAAAATGCAGAAATTCCCATTATTTTGGGGTAAAAAGGCAGAAATTTCCCTTATTTTGTAACAAAATTTCAGAAATTTCCCATATTTTGGAGCAAAAATGCAGTAATGCTGCTAATTTTGGGGCAAAATTCAGAAATTTCACTAATTTTGGGGCAAAAAGGCAAAAATCCCTATTATTTTGGGGCAAAAATGCAGAAATATCCCTTTTTTGGGACAAAATTGCAGAATTTTCCTTTATTTTGAGGCAAATTGCAGAAATTTTCCTTATTATGGGGTAAAAATGCAGTAATGCTTCTAATTTTGGAGCAAAAATTCAGAAATTCCCCTAATTTTGGGGCAAAAAGGCAGAAATTCCCCTATTGTGGGGCAAAATTGCTGACATTTCCTTTTTTGGACAAAATTGCAAAAATTTTCCCTATTTTGGGATAAAATTGCAGAAATTTACCTTATCTTGGGCAAAAATGTTAGAAATTCCCCTTCTTTCAGGTCATAAAGGCAGAAATTCCACTTATTAGGGGGCAAATTGCAGAAATTACCTTTATTTTAGGGCAAAAAGACTGAAATTCTCTTTATTTTTCTCCTTAAAGGATGAAATTCTTTTTACTTTAGTGCAGAAATCAGAAATTCCACTTAATTTTGGGCAAAAATGCAGAAATTTTCCTTAATTTCTGGCAAAAATGCAGAAATTTTCCTTAGTTTTGGCCAAAGAGGCAGAAATTTCTCTTATTTTGAGGCAAAAGTTTAGAAATTTAACTTATTTTAGGATAAAATTGCAGAAACTTCTCTTTTTTTGTGGCAAAAATGCAGAAGTTCCCATTATTTTGTGGTAAAATAATAGAAATTTCCCTTATTTTGTAACAAAATTGCAGAAATTTCCCATATTTTGGGGCAAAAAAGCAGTAATGCTTCTAATTTTGGTGCAAAATTCAGAAATTTCACTAATTTTGGGACAAAATTCAGAAATTTCACTAATTTTGGGGCAAAAAGGCAGAAATTCCTATTATTTTGTGGCAAAAATGAAGAAATTCCTTTTATTTGGGGGCAAAAAGGCAGAAATTCTCCTCATTTTGGGGCAAAAAGGCAGAAATTCCCTTTATTTTTGAGCAAAAATGAAGAAAATTCCCTGATTTTGGTGCAAAATTGCATAAATTTCCCTTATTATGGGGCAAAAAGGCAGAAACTCCCCTAATTTTAGGGCAAAATTGCAGAAATTTCACTTATGTGGGGCAAAATTACAGAAATTCCCCTAATTTTGGGAAAAAATTGCAGAACTTCCCCTTATTTTGGAGCAAAAATGCAAAAATTTTCCTTAATACAGGGCAAAAATACAGAAATTCCCCTTAATTTCGGGCAAAAATGCAGAAATTCCCCTTATTTTGGAACAAAATTGCAGAAATTCTCCTTTTTTTGTTTCAAAAAGGAAGCAATTCCCTTTATTTTGGAGCAAAAATGAAGAAAATTCCCTTATTTTGGTGCAAAATTGCATAAATTTCCCTTATTATGTGGCAAAAATGCATAAATTCCCCTAATTTTGGGGAAAAATTACAGAAATTTCCCTTATTTTGGGGCAAAATTGCAGAAATTCCCCTAATTTTAGGGCAAAATTGCAGAAATTCCCCATATTTGGGGCAAAATTAAAGAAATTCCCATAATTTGGGGGAAAAATTGCAGAAATTCACCTTAGTTTGAAGCAAAAATGCAGAAATTTTCCTTAATACAGGACAAAAATCAAGGAATTCCCCTTATTTTGGGGCAAAAATGCAGAATTTCCCCATATTTTAGGCCAAAAATACAGAAATTACCCTTATTTTTGGGGAAAAATGCAGAAATTTCCCTTAATTTGGGGCAAAAATGCAGAAATTCCTCTTATTTGGGGCTACAAAGGCAGGAATTTCTTTTATTTTGGGGCAAAAGTATAGAAATTTAACTTATTTTAGGATAATATTGCAGAAATTTACCATATTTTGTGGCAAAAATGAAGAAATTCCCATTATTTTGAGGTAGAAAGGCAGAAATTCCCTTTATTTTGGAACAAAATTACAGAAATTTCCCATATTTTTGGGCAAAAATGCACTAATGCTTCTAATTTTGGGGCAAAATTTAGAAATTCCACTAATTTTGGGGCAAAAAGGCAGAAAATCCAACTATTTGGGAGCAAAAATTGAGAAATTTCCTTTTTTTGGGTCAAAAAGGCAGAAAATTCTTCTTTTTCGAGGCAAATTGCTGAAATTTCCCTTATTTTGTAACAAAATTGCAGAAATTTCCCATATTTTGGGGCAAAAAAACAGTAATGCTTCTAATTTTGGTGCAAAATTCAGAAATTTCAATAATTTTGTGACAAATTTCAGAAATTTCACTAATTTTGTGGCAAAAAGGCAGAAATTCCTATTATTTTGTGGCAAAAAAGCAGAAATTCCTTTTATTTGGGGGCAAACAGGCAGAAATTCTCCTCATATTGGGGCAAAAAGGCAGAAATTCCCTCTATTTTGGAGCAAAAATGAAGAAAATTCCCTTATTTTGGTGCAAAATTGCATAAATTTCCCTTATTATGGGGCAAAAAGGCAGAAATTCCCCTTATTTTAGGCCAAAAATAAAGAAATTACCCTTATTTTTGGGCAAAAATGCAGAAATTTCCCTTAATTTGGGGCAAAAATGCAAAATTTCCCTTTACTTGGGGCTAAAAAGGCAGGAATTTTCCTTATTTGAGGCAAAAGTATAGAAATTTAACTTATTTTAAGATAATATTGCAGATATTTACCTTATTTTGTGGCAAAAATGAAGAAATTCCCATTATTTTAGGGTAGAAAGGCAGAAATTTCTTTTATTTTGGAACAAAATTGCAAAAATTTCCCATATTTTTAAGCAAAAATGCACTAATGCTTCTAATTTTGGGGCAAAATTTAGAAATTCCACTAATTTTGAGGCAAAAAGGCAGAAATTCCACTTATTTGGGGGCAAAAATTCAGAAATTTCCCTTTTTTGGGTCAAAAAGGCAGAAAATTCTTCTTTTTTGAGGCAAATTGTTGAAATTTCCCTTATTTTGTGGCAAAAATTCTGTAATGCTTCTAATTTTGGGGCAAAAATCAGAAATTCCGTTAATTTTGGGGCAAAAAGACAGAAATTCCCCTTATTGTGGGGGAAATTAATGAAATTTTTTTTTGGGCCAAAATTGCAGAAATTTTCCTTATTTTTAAGCAAAATTGCAGAAATTTTCTTTTATCTTGTGGCAAAAATACAGAAATTCCTTTTATTTCAAGGCAAAAGGGCAGAAATTACGCTTTTTTGGGGGCAAATTCCAGAACTTACCCTTATTTTAGGGAAAAAGCCTTAAATTTCTTTTATTTTGTGCCAAAAAGGCAGAAATTCTTCTTATTTTAGAGGAAAAAGGCAGAAATTCCACATAATTTTGGCAATAAATGCAGAAATTTCCATTATTTTGGGGCAAAAACACAGTAATGCACCTAATTTGGGGGCAAAAAGGCAGAAATTCCCATAATTTTGGGGCAAAAAGGCAGAAATTCCCCTAATTTTGGGGCAAAAATGCTGCAATTCCCCTTATTTTCGAGCAAAAATGCAGAAATTTTCCTTATTTTAGGGCAAGAAGACAGAAATTCTTATTATTTTAGGCCAAAAATAGAAATTACCCTTATTTTAGGTCAAAAAGACTAAATTACCCTTATTTTGGGGCAAAAAGGCAGAAATTCTCTTTATTTTAGGGCAAAAAAGCAGAAATTCCCCTTAATTTTGGGCAAAAATGCCGAAATTTCCCTTAATTTTGGGCAAAAATGCAGAAATTCCCCTTATTTTGGGCCAAATAGGCAGAAATTTCCCTTATTTTTGGCAAAAGGATAGAAATTTAACTTATTTTAAGATAAAATTTCAGAAACTTCCCTTATTTTGTGGCAAAAATGCAGAAATTCCCATTATTTTGGGGTAAAAAGGCAGAAATTTCCCTTATTTTGTAACAAAATTTCAGAAATTTCCCATATTTTGGAGCAAAAATGCAGTAATGCTGCTAATTTTGGGGCAAAATTCAGAAATTTCACTAATTTTGGGGCAAAAAGGCAAAAATCCCTATTATTTTGGGGCAAAAATGCAGAAATATCCCTTTTTTGGGACAAAATTGCAGAATTTTCCTTTATTTTGAGGCAAATTGCAGAAATTTTCCTTATTATGGGGTAAAAATGCAGTAATGCTTCTAATTTTGGAGCAAAAATTCAGAAATTCCCCTAATTTTGGGGCAAAAAGGCAGAAATTCCCCTATTGTGGGGCAAAATTGCTGACATTTCCTTTTTTGGACAAAATTGCAAAAATTTTCCCTATTTTGGGATAAAATTGCAGAAATTTACCTTATCTTGGGCAAAAATGTTAGAAATTCCCCTTCTTTCAGGTCATAAAGTCAGAAATTCCACTTATTAGGGGGCAAATTGCAGAAATTACCTTTATTTTAGGGCAAAAAGACTGAAATTCTCTTTATTTTTCTCCTTAAAGGAAGAAATTCTTTTTACTTTAGTGCAGAAATCAGAAATTCCACTTAATTTTGGGCAAAAATGCAGAAATTTTCCTTAATTTCTGGCAAAAATGCAGAAATTTTCCTTAGTTTTGGCCAAAGAGGCAGAAATTTCCCTTATTTTGAGGCAAAAGTTTAGAAATTTAACTTATTTTAGGATAAAATTGCAGAAACTTCTCTTTTTTTGTGGCAAAAATGCAGAAGTTCCCATTATTTTGTGGTAAAATAATAGAAATTTCCCTTATTTTGTAACAAAATTGCAGAAATTTCCCATATTTTGGGGCAAAAAAGCAGTAATGCTTCTAATTTTGGTGCAAAATTCAGAAATTTCACTAATTTTGGGACAAAATTCAGAAATTTCACTAATTTTGGGGCAAAAAGGCAGAAATTCCTATTATTTTGTGGCAAAAATGAAGAAATTCCTTTTATTTGGGGGCAAAGAGGCAGAAATTCTCCTCATTTTGGGGCAAAAAGGCAGAAATTCCCTTTATTTTGGAGCAAAAATGAAGAAAATTCCCTGATTTTGGTGCAAAATTGCATAAATTTCCCTTATTATGGGGCAAAAAGGCAGAAACTCCCCTAATTTTAGGGCAAAATTGCAGAAATTTCACTTATGTGGGGCAAAATTACAGAAATTCCCCTAATTTTGGGAAAAAAATTGCATAACTTCCCCTTATTTTGGAGCAAAAATGCAAAAATTTTGCTTAATACAGGGCAAAAATGCAGAAATTCCCCTTATTTTGGAACAAAATTGCAGAAATTCTCCTTTTTTTGTTTCAAAAAGGAAGCAATTCCCTTTATTTTGGAGCAAAAATGAAGAAAATTCCCTTATTTTGGTGCAAAATTGCATAAATTTCCCTTATTATGTGGCAAAAAGGCATAAATTCCCCTAATTTTGGGGAAAAATTACAGAAATTTCCCTTATTTTGGGGCAAAATTGCAGAAATTCCCCTAATTTTAGGGCAAAATTGCAGAAATTCCCCTTATTTGGGGAAAAATTACAGAAATTCCCATAATTTGGGGGAAAAATTGCAGAAATTCACCTTAGTTTGGAGCAAAAATGCAGAAATTTTCCTTAATACAGGACAAAAATCAAGGAATTCCCCTTATTTTGGGGCAAAAATGCAGAATTTCCCCATATTTTAGGCCAAAAATACAGAAATTACCCTTATTTTTGGGCAAAAATGCAGAAATTTCCCTTAATTTGGGGCAAAAATGCAGAAATTCCTCTTATTTGGGGCTACAAAGGCAGGAATTTCTTTTATTTTGGGGCAAAAGTATAGAAATTTAACTTATTTTAGGATAATATTGCAGAAATTTACCGTATTTTGTGGCAAAAATGAAGAAATTCCCATTATTTTGAGGTAGAAAGGCAGAAATTCCCTTTCTTTTGGAACAAAATTACAGAAATTTCCCATATTTTTGGGCAAAAATGCACTAATGCTTCTAATTTTGGGGCAAAATTTAGAAATTCCACTAATTTTGGGGCAAAAAGGCAGAAATTCCACTTATTTGGGAGCAAAAATTGAGAAATTTCCTTTTTTTGGGTCAAAAAGGCAGAAAATTCTTCTTTTTCGAGGCAAATTGCTGAAATTTCCCTTATTTTGTAACAAAATTGTAGAAATTTCCCATATTTTGGGGCAAAAAAACAGTAATGCTTCTAATTTTGGTGCAAAATTCAGAAATTTCACTAATTTTGGGACAAAATTCAGAAATTTCACTAATTTTGGGGCAAAAAGGCAGAAATTCCTATTATTTTGTGGCAAAAAAAAAGAAATTCCTATTATTTGGGGGCAAACAGGCAGAAATTCTCCTAATATTGGGGAAAAAAGGCAGAAATTCCCTCTATTTTGGAGCAAAAATGAAGAAAATTCCCTTATTTTGGTGCAAAATTGCATAAATTTCCCTTATTATGGGGCAAAAAGGCAGAAATTCCCCTTATTTTAGGCCAAAAATAAAGAAATTACCCTTAATTTTGGGCAAAAATGCAGAAATTTCCCTTAATTTGGGGCAAAAATGCAAAAATTCCCCCTACTTGGGGCTAAAAAGGCAGGAATTTCTATTATTTTGAGGCAAAAGTATAGAAATTTAACTTATTTTAGGATAATATTGCAGATATTTACCTTATTTTGTGGCAAAAATGAAGAAATTCCCATTATTTTGGGGTAGAAAGGCAGAAATTTTTTTTATTTTGGAACAAAATTGCAAAAATTTCCCATATTTTTAAGCAAAAATGCACTAATGCTTCTAATTTTGGGGCAAAATTTAGAAATTCCACTAATTTTGGGGCAAAAAGGCAGAAATTCCACTTATTTGGGGGCAAAAATTCAGAAATTTCCCTTTTTTGGGTCAAAAAGGCAGAAAATTCTTCTTTTTTGAGGCAAATTGTTGAAATTTCCCTTATTTTGTGGCAAAAATTCTGTAATGCTTCTAATTTTGGGGCAAAAATCAGAAATTCCGTTAATTTTGGGGCAAAAAGACAGAAATTCCCCTTATTGTGGGGGAAATTAATGAAATTTTTTTTGGGACAAAATTGCAGAAATTTCCCTTATTTTTAATCAAAATTGCAGAAATTTCCTTTATCTTGTGGCAAAAATACTGAAATTCATTTTATTTCAAGGCAAAAGGGCAGAAATTATGCTTTTTTGGGGGCAAATTCCAGAACTTACCCTTATTTTAGGGAAAAAAGCCTTAAATTTCTTTTATTTTGTGCCAAAAAGGCAGAAATTCTTCTTATTTTAGAGGAAAAAGGCAGAAATTCCACATAATTTTGGCAATAAATGCAGAAATTTCCATTATTTTGGGGCAAAAACACAGTAATGCACCTAATTTGGGGGCAAAAAGGCAGAAATTCCCCTAATTTTGGGGCAAAAAGGCAGAAATTCCCCTTATTTTGTGGCAAAAATGCAGAAATTCCCCTTATTTTCGAGCAAAAATGCAGAAATTTTTCTTATTTTAGGGCAAAAAGACAGAAATTCTTATTATTTTAGGCCAAAAATAGAAATTACCCTTATTTTAGGTCAAAAAGACTAAATTACCCTTATTTTGGGGCAAAAAGGCAGAAATTCTCTTTATTTTAGGGCAAAAAAGCAGAAATTCCCCTTAATTTTGGGCCAAAATGCAGAAATTTCCCTTAATTTTGGGCAAAAATGCAGAAATTCCCCTTATTTTGGGCCAAATAGGCAGAAATTTCCCTTATTTCGTGGCAAAAGGATAGAAATTTAACTTATTTTAAGATAAAATTTCAGAAACTTCCCTTATTTTGTGGCAAAAATGGAGAAATTCCCTTTTTTTTGGGGTAAAAAGGTAGAAATTTCCCTTATTTTGTAACAAAATTTCAGAAATTTTCCATATTTTGGAGGAAAAATGCAGTAATGCTGCTGATTTTGGGGCAAAATTCAGAAATTTCACTAATTTTGGGGCAAAAAGGCAAAAATCCCTATTATTTTGGGGCAAAAATGCAGAAATATCCCTTTTTTGGGACAAAATTGCAGAATTTTCCTTTATTTTGAGGCAAATTGCAGAAATTTCCCTTATTATGGAGTAAAAATGCAGTAATGCTTCTAATTTTAGAGCAAAAATTCAGAAATTCCCCTAATTTTGGGGCAAAAAGGCAGAAATTCCCGTATTGTGGGGCAAAATTGCTGACATTTTCTTTTTTGGACAAAATTGCAAAAATTTCCCCTATTTTGGGATAAAATTGCAAAAATTTCCCTTATCTTGATCAAAAATGTTAGAAATTCCCTTTCTTTCATGTCATAAAAACAGAAATTCCACTTATTAGGGTGCAAATTGCAGAAATTACCCTTATTTTAGGGCAAAAAGACTGAAATTCTCCTTATTTTTCTCCTTAAAGGAAGAAATTCTTTTTATTTTAGTGCAAAAATCAGAAATTCCACTTAATTTTGGGCAAAAATGCAGAAATTTTCCTTAATTTCTGGCAAAAATGCAGAAATTTCCCTTATTTTTGGCCAAAGAGGCAGAAATTTCCCTTATTTTGAGGCAAAAGTTTAGAAATTTAACTTATTTTAGGATAAAATTGCAGAAACTTCTCTTATTTTGTGGCAAAAATGCAGAAATTCCCATTATTTTGTGGTAAAATAATAGAAATTTCCCTTGTTTTGTAACAAAATTGCAGATATTTCCCATATTTTGGGGGAAAAAGCAGTAATGCTTGTAATTTTGGTGCAAAATTCAGAAATTTCACTAATTTTGGGACAAAATTCAGAAATTTCACTAATTTTGGGGCAAAAAGGCAGAAATTCCTATTATTTTGTGGCAAAAATGCAGAAATTCCTTTTATTTGGGGGCAAAAAGGCCGAAATTCTCTTCATTTTGGGGCAAAAAGGCAGAAATTCCCTCTATTTTGGAGCAAAAATGAAGAAAATTCTCTTATTTTGGTGCAAAATTGCATAAATATCCCTTATTATGGGGCAAAAAGGCAGAAATTCTCCTAATTTTAGAGCAAAATTGCAGAAATTTCACTAATTTGGGGCAAAATTACAGAAATTCCGCTAATTTTGGGTAAAAATTGCAGAAATTCCCTTTATTTTGAAGCAAAAATGCAAAAATTTTCCTTAATACAGGGCAAAAATACAGAAATTCTCCTTATTTTGGGGCAAAAATGCAGAAATTCCCCTTATTTTAGGCCAAAAATACAGAAATTACCCTTATTTTTGGGCAAAAATGCAGAAATTTCCCTTAATTTGGGGCAAAAATGCAGAAATTTCCCTTACTTGGTGCTAAAAAGGCAGGAATTTCCCTTATTTTGAGGCAAAAGTATAGAAATTTAACTTATTTTAGGATAATATTGCAGAAATTTACCTTATTTTGTGGCAAAAAATGAAGAAATTCCCATTATTTTGGAGTAGAAAGGCAGAAATTCCCTTTATTTTGGAACAAAATTGCAGAAATTTCCCATATTTTTGGGCAAAAATGCACTAATGCTTCTAATTTTGGGGCAAAATTTAGAAATTGCACTAATTTTGGGGAAAAAAAGGCAGAAATTCCACTTATTTGGGGGTAAAAATTCAGAAATTTCCCTTTTTTGGGTCAAAAAGGCAGAAAATTCTTCTTTTTTGAGGCAAATTGCTGAAATTTCCCTTATTTTGTGGCAAAAATACTTTAATGCTTCTAATTTTGGGGCAAAAATCAGAAATTCTGTTAATTTTGGGGCAAAAAGACAGAAATTCCCCTTATTGTGGGAGAAATTAATGAAATTTTCTTTTTTTGGGACAAAATTGCAGAAATTTCCCTTATTTTTAAGCAAAATTGAAAAAATTTCCTTTATCTTGTGGCAAAAATACAGAAATTCCTTTTATTTCAAGGCAAAAGGGCAGAAATTACGCTTTTTTGGTGGCAAATTCCAGAACTTACCCTTATTTTAGGGAAAAAGCCTTAAATTTCTCTTATTTTGTGCCAAAAATGCAGAAATTCTTATTATTTTAGAGCAAAAAGGCAGAAATTCCACATAATTTTGGCCATAAATGCAGAAATTCCCCTTATTTTGGGGCAAAAATGCTAAAATTCCCCTTATTTTTGAGCAAAAATGCAGAAATTTTCCTTATTTTAGAGCAAAAAGAAAGAAATTCTCATTATTTTGGGCCAAAAATAGAAATTACCCTTATTTTAGGCCAAAAAGACTAAATTTATTTTGTTTTGGGGCAAAAAGGCAGAAATTCCTCTTATTTTAGGGCAAAAAGGCAGAAATTCCCCTTAATTTTGGGCAAAAATGCAGAAATTCACCTTATTTTGGGCCAAATAGGCAGAAATTTCCCTTATTTTGAGGCAAAAGTATAGAATTTTAACTTATTTTAAGATAAAATTGCAGAAACTTCCCTTATTTTGTGGCAAAAAATGCAGAAATTCCCATTATTTTGGGGTAAAAAGGAAGAAATTTCCCTTATTTTGGAACAAAATTGCAAAAATTTCCCATATTTTGGGGCAAAAAAGCAGTAATGCTTCTAATTTTGGGGCAAAATTCAGAAATTTCACTTATTTTGGGACAACATTCAGAAATTTAACTAATTTTGGGGCAAAAAGGCAGAAATTCCCTCTATTTTGGAGCAAAAATGAAGAAAATTCCCTTATTTTGGTGCAAAATTGCATAAATTTCCCTTATTATGGGGCAAAAAGGCAGAAATTCCCCTTATTTTTGGCGAAAAATAAAGAAATTACCCTTATTTTTGGTTAAAAATGCAGAAATTTCCCTTAATTTGGGGCAAAAATGCAAAAATTCCTCTTACTTGGTGCTAAAAAGGCAGGAATTTCCCTTATTTTGAGGCAAAAGTATAGAAATTTAACTTATTTTAGAATAATATTGCAGATATTTACCTTATTTTGTGGCAAAAATGAAGAAATTCCCATTATTTTGGGGTAGAAAGGCAGAAATTTCTTTTATTTTGGAACAAAATTGCAAAAATTTCCCATATTTTTAAGCAAAAATGCACTAATGCTTCTAATTTTGGGGCAAAATTTAGAAATTCCACTAATTTTGGGGCAATAAGGCAGAAATTCCACTTATTTAGGGGCAAAAATTCAGAAATTTCCCTTTTTTGGGTCAAAAAGGCAGGAAATTCTTCTTTTTTGAGGCAAATTGTTGAAATTTCCCTTATTTTGTGGCAAAAATTCTGTAATGCTTCTAATTTTGGGGCAAAAATCAGAAATTCCGTTAATTTCGGGGCAAAAAGACAGAAATTCCCCTTATTGTGGGGGAAATTAATGAAATTTTTTTTTGGGACAAAATTGCAGAAATTGCCCATATTTTTAAGCAAAATTGCAGAAATTTCCTTTATCTTGTGGCAAAAATACAGAAATTCCTTATATTTCAAGGCAAAAGGGCAGAAATTACGCTTTTTTGGGGGAAAATTCCAGAACTTACCCTTATTTTAGGGAAAAAGCCTTAAATTTCTTTTATTTTGTGCCAAAAAGGCAGAAATTCTTCTTATTTTAGAGGAAAAAGGCAGAAATTCCACATAATTTTGGCAATAAATGCAGAAATTTCCATTATTTTGGGGAAAAAACACAGTAATGCACCTAATTTGGGGGCAAAAAGGCAGAAATTCCCCTAATTTTGGGGCAAAAAGGCAGAAATTCCCCTTATTTTGGGGCAAAAATGCTGAAATTCTCCTTATTTTCGAGCAAAAATGCAGAAATTTTTCTTATTATAGGGCAAAAAGACAGAAATTCTTATTATTTTAGGCCAAAAATAGAAATTACCCTTATTTTAGGTCAAAAAGACTAAATTACCCTTATTTTGGGGCAAAAAGGCAGAAATTCTCTTTATTTTAGGGCAAAAAAGCAGAAATTCCCCTTAATTTTGGGCAAAAATGCAGAAATTTCCCTTAATTTTGGGCAAAAATGCAGAAATTCCCCTTATTTTGGGCCAAATAGGCAGAAATTTCCCTTATTTTTGGCAATAGGATAGAAATTTAACTTATTTTAAGGTAAAATTTCAGAAACTTCCCTTATTTTGTGGCAAAAATGCAGAAATTCCCATTATTTTGGGGTAAAAAGGCAGAAATTTCCCTTATTTTGGAACAAAATTTCAGAAATTTCCCATATTTTGGAGCAAAAATGCAGTAATGCTGCTGATTTTGGGGCAAAATTCAGAAATTTCACTAATTTTGGGGCAAAAAGGCAAAAATCCCTATTATTTTGGGGCAAAAATGCAGAAATATCCCTTTTTTGGGACAAAATTGCAGAATTTTCCTTTATTTTGAGGCAAATTGCAGAAATTTCCCTTATTATGGAGTAAAAATGCAGTAATGCTTCTAATTTTGGAGCAAAAATTCAGAAATTCCCCTAATTTTGGGGCAAAAAGGCAGAAATTCCCGTATTGTGGGGCAAAATTGCTGACATTTTCTTTTTTGGACAAAATTGCAAAAATTTCCCCTATTTTGGGATAAAATTGCAGAAATTTCCCTTATCTTGATCAAAAATGTTAGAAATTCTCTTTCTTTCAGGTCATAAAAACAGAAATTCCACTTATTAGGGGGCAAATTGCAGAAATTATTCTTATTTTAGGGCAAAAAGACTGAAATTCTCCTTATTTTTCTCCTTAAAGGAAGAAATTCTTTTTATTTTAGTGCAAAAATCAGAAATTCCACTTAATTTTGGGAAAAAATGCAGAAATTTTCCTTAATTTCTAGCAAAAATGCAGAAATTTCCCTTATTTTTGGCCAAAGAGGCAGAAATTTCCCTTATTTTGAGGCAAAAGTTTAGAAATTTATCTTATTTTAGGATAAAATTGCAGAAACTTCTCTTATTTTGTGGCAAAAATGCAGAAATTCCCATTATTTTGTGGTAAAATAATAGAAATTTCATTTATTTTGTAACAAAATTGCAGAAATTTCCCGTATTTTGGGGAAAAAAGCAGTAATGCTTGTAATTTTGGTGCAAAATTCAGAAATTTCACTAATTTTGGGACAAAATTCAGAAATTTCACTAATTTTGGGGCAAAAAGGCAGAAATTTCTATTATTTTGTGGCAAAAATGCAGAAATTCCTTTTATTTCGGGGCAAAAAGGCAGAAATTCTCTTCATTTTGGGGCAAAAAGGCAGAAATTCCCTCTATTTTGGAGCAAAAATGAAGAAAATTCTCTTATTTTGGTGCAAAATTGCATAAATTTCCCTTATTATGGGGCAAAAAGGCAGAAATTCTCCTAATTTTAGAGCAAAATTGCAGAAATTTCACTAATTTGGGGCAAAATTACAGAAATTCTGCTAATTTTGGGAAAAAATTGCAGAAATTCCCTTTATTTTGAAGCAAAAATGCAAAAATTTTCCTTAATACAGGGCAAAAATACAGAAATTCTCCTTATTTTGGGGCAAAAATGCAGAAATTCCCCTTATTTTAGGCCAAAAATACAGAAATTACCCTTATTTTTGGGCAAAAATGCAGAAATTTCCCTTAATTTGGGGCAAAAATGCAGAAATTTCCCTTACTTGGTGCTAAAAAGGCAGGAATTTCCCTTATTTTGAGGCAAAAGTATAGAAATTTAACTTATTTTAGGATAATATTGCAGAAATTTACCTTATTTGTGGCAAAAAATGAAGAAATTCCCATTATTTTGGAGTAGAAAGGCAGAAATTCCCTTTATTTTGGAACAAAATTGCAGAAATTTCCCATATTTTTGGGCAAAAATGCACTAATGCTTCTAATTTTGGGGCAAAATTTAGAAATTGCACTAATTTGGGGGAAACAAGGCAGAAATTCCACTTATTTGGGGGTAAAAATTCAGAAATTTCCCTTTTTTGGGTCAAAAAGGCAGAAAATTCTTCTTATTTGAGGCAAATTGCTGAAATTTCCCTTATTTTGTGGCAAAAATACTGTAATGCTTCTAATTTTGGGGCAAAAATCAGAAATTCCGTTAATTTTGGGGCAAAAAGACAGAAATTCCCCTTATTGTGGGAGAAATTAATGAAATTTTCTTTTTTTGGGACAAAATTGCAGAAATTTCCCTTATTTTTAAGCAAAATTGCAGAAATTTCCTTTATCTTGTGGCAAAAATACAGAAATTCCGTTTATTTCAAGGCAAAAGGGCAGAAATTACGCTTTTTTGGTGGCAAATTCCAGAACTTACCCTTATTTTAGGGAAAAAAGCCCTAAATTTCTCTTATTTTGTGCCAAAAATGCAGAAATTCTTCTTAATTTAGAGCAAAAAGGCAGAAATTCCACATAATTTTGGCCAAAAATGCAGAAATTCCCCTTATTTTGGGGCAAATATGCTGAAATTCCCCTTATTTTCGAGCAAAAATGCAGAAATTTTTCTTATTTTAGGGCAAAAAGACAGAAATTCTTATTATTTTAGGCCAAAAATAGAAATTACTCTTATTTTAGGTCAAAAAGACTAAATTACCCTTATTTTGGGGCAAAAAGGCAGTAATTCCCTTTATTTTAGGGCAAAAAGGCAGAAATTCCCCTTAATTTTGGGCAAAAATGCAGAAATTCCCCTTATTTTGGGCCAAATAGGCAGAAATTTCCCTTATTTTGTGGCAAAAGTATAGAAATTTAACATATTTTAAGATAAAATTTCAGAAATTTCCCTTATTTTGTTGCAAAAATGCAGAAATTCTTATTATTTTGGGGTAAAAAGGCAGAAATTTCCTTTATTTTGGAACAAAATTGCAGAAATTTCCCATATTTTGGAGCAAAAATGCAGTAATGCTGCTAATTTTGGGGCAAAATTCTGAAATTTCACTAATTTTGGGGCAAAAAGGAAAAAATCCCTATTATTTTGGGGCAAAAATGCAGAAATATCCCTTTTTTGGGACAAAATTGCAGAATTTTCCTTTATTTTGAGGCAAATTGCAGAAATTTCCCTTATTATGGGGTAAAAATACGTTAATGCTTCTAATTTTGGAGCAAAAATTCAGAAAATCCCTTAATTTTGGGGCAAAAAGGCAGAAATTCCCCTATTGTGGGGCAAAATTGCTGACATTTCCATTTTTTGGACAAAATTGCAAAAATTTCCCCTATTTTGGGATAAAATTGCAGAAATTTCTTTTATCTTAGGCAAAAATGTTAGAAATTCCCCTTCTTTCAGGTCATAAAGGCAGAAATTCCACTTATTATGGGGCAAATTGCAGAAATTACCATTATTTTAGGGCAAAAGACTGACATTGCCCTTATTTTTTGCCTTAAAGGCAGAAATTCTTTTTATTTTAGGGCAAAAATCAGAAATTCCACTTAATTTTGGGCAAAAATGCAGAAATTTTCCTTATTTTGGACAAAAAGACAGTAATGCACCTAATTGGCTGGCAAAAACGCAGAAATTCCTCTAATTTTGGGGCAAAAAAGCAGAAATTCCCCTTATTTTGGGGCAAAAATGCTGAAATTCCCCTTATTTTGGAGCAAAAATGCAGAAATTTTCCTTATTTTAGAGCAAAAAGAAAGAAATTCTCATTATTTTGGGCCAAAAATAGAAATTACCCTTATTTTAGGCCAAAAAGACTAAATTCATTTTGTTTTGGGGCAAAAAGGCAGAAATTCCTCTTATTTTAGGGCAAAAAGGCAGAAATTCCCCTTAATTTTGGGCAAAAATGCAGAAATTCACCTTATTTTGGGCCAAATAGGCAGAAATTTCTCTTATTTTGAGGCAAAAGGATAGTAATTTAACTTATTTTAAGAAAAAATTGCAGAAACTTCCCTTATTTTGTGGCAAAAAATGCAGAAATTCCCATTATTTTGGGGTAAAAAGGCAGAAATTTCCTTTATTTTGGAACAAAATTGCAAAAATTTCCCATATTTTGGGGCAAAAAACAGTAATGCTTCTAATTTTGGGGCAAAATTCAGAAATTTCACTTATTTTGAGACAACATTCAGAAATTTAACTAATTTTGGGGCAAAAAGGCAGAAATTCCCTCTATTTTGGAGCAAAAATAAAGAAAATTCCCTTATTTTGGTGCAAAATTGCATAAATTTCCCTTATTATGGGGCAAAAAGGCAGAAATTCCCCTTATTTTAGGCCAAAAATAAAGAAATTACCCTTATTTTTGGGCAAAAATGCAGAAATTTCCCTTAATTTGGGGCAAAAATGCAAAAATTCCCCTTACTTGGTGCTAAAAAGGCAGGAATTTCCCTTTTTTTGAGGCAAAAGTATAGAAATTTAACTTATTTTAGGATAATATTGCAGATATTTACCTTATTTTGTGGCAAAAATGAAGAAATTCCCATTATTTTGGGGTAGAAAGGCAGAAATTTCTTTTATTTTGGAACAAAAATGCAAAAATTTCCCATATTTTTAAGCAAAAATGCACTAATGCTTCTAATTTTGGGGCAAAATTTAGAAATTCCACTAATTTTGGGGCAAAAAGGCAGAAATTCCACTTATTTAGGGGTAAAAATTAAGAAATTTCCCTTTTTTGGGTCAAAAAGGCAGGAAATTCTTTTTTGGGGCAAATTGTTGAAATTTCCCTTATTTTGTGGCAAAAATTCTGTAATGCTTCTAATTTTGGGGCAAAAATCAGAAATTCCGTTAATTTTGGGGCAAAAAGACAGAAATTCCCCTTATTGTGGGGGAAATTAATGAAATTTTTTTTTGAGACAAAATTGCAGAAATTTCCCTTATTTTTAAGCAAAATTGCAGAAATTTCCTTTATCTTGTGGCAAAAATACAGAAATTCCTTATATTACAAGGCAAAAGGGCAGAAATTACGCTTTTTTGGGGGCAAATTCCAGAACTTACCCTTATTTTAGGGAAAAAGCCTTAAATTTCTTTTATTTTGTGCCAAAAAGGCAGAAATTCTTCTTATTTTAGAGGAAAAAGGCAGAAATTCCACATAATTTTGGCAATAAATGCAGAAATTTCCATTATTTTGGGGCAAAAACACAGTAATGCACCTAATTTGGGGGCAAAAAGGCAGAAATTCCCCTAATTTTGGGGCAAAAAGGCAGAAATTCCCCTTATTTTGGGGCAAAAATGCCTAAATTCCCCTTATTTTCGAGCAAAAATGCAGAAATTTTTCTTATTTTAGGGCAAGAAGACAGAAATTCTTATTATTTTAGGCCAAAAATAGAAATTACCCTTATTTTAGGTCAAAAAGACTAAATTACCCTTATTTTGGGACAAAAAGGCAGAAATTCTCTTTATTTTAGGGCAAAAAAGCAGAAATTCCCCTTAATTTTGGGCAAAAATGCAGAAATTTCCCTTAATTTTGGGCAAAAATGCAGAAATTCCCCTTATTTTGGGCCAAATAGGCAGAAATTTCCCTTATTTTGTGGCAAAAGTATAGAAATTTAACTTATTTTAAGATAAAATTTCAGAAACTTCCCTTATTTTGTGGCAAAAATGCAGAAATTCCCATTATTTTGGGGTAAAAAGGCAGAAATTTCCCTTATTTTGGAACAAAATTTCAGAAATTTCCCATATTTTTTAGCAAAAATGCAGTAATGCTGCTAATTTTGGGGCAAAATTCAGAAATTTCACTAATTTTGGGGCAAAAAGGCAAAAATCCCTATTATTTTGTGGCAAAAATGCAGAAATATCCCTTTTTTGGGACAAAATTGCAGAATTTTCCTTTATTTTGAGGCAAATTGCAGAAATTTCCCTTATTATGGGGTAGAAATGCTGTAATGCTTCTAATTTTGGAGCACAAATTCAGAAATTCCCCTAATTTTGGGGCAAAAAGGCAGAAATTCCCCTATTGTGGTGGCAAAATTGCTGACATTTCCTTTTTTGGACAAAATTGCAAAATTTTCTTTTATTTTGGGATAAAATTGCAGAAATTTACCTTATCTTGGGCAAAAATGTTAGAAATTCCCCTTCTTTCAGGTCATAAGGCAGAAATTCCACTCCTTAGGGGGCAAATTGCAGAAATTACCCTTATTTTAGGGCAAAAAGACTGAAATTCTCCTTATTTTTCTCCTTAAAGGAAGAAATTCTTTTTATTTTAGTGCAAAAATCAGAAATTCCACTTAATTTTAGGCAAAAATGCAGAAATTTTCTTTAATTTCTGGCAAAAATGCAGAAATTTCCCTTATTTTGAGGCAAAAGTTTAGAAATTTAACTTATTTTAGGATAAAATTGCAGAAACTTCTCTTATTTTGTGGCAAAAATGCAGAAATTCCCATTATTTTTGGTAAAATAAGAGAAATTTCCCTTATTTTGTAACAAAATTGCAGAAATTTCCCATATTTTGGGGCAAAAAAGCAGTAATGCTTCTAATTTTGGTGCAAAATTCAGAAATTTCACTAATTTTGGGACAAAATTCAGAAATTTCACTAATTCTGGGGTAAAAAGGCAGAAATTCCTATTATTTTGTGGCAAAAATGCAGAAATTCCTTTTATTTGGGAGCAAAAAGGCAGAAATTCTCCTCATTTTGGGGCAAAAAGGCAGAAATTCCCTCTATTTTGGAGCAAAAATGAAGAAAATTCTCTTATTTTGGTGCAAAATTGCATAAATTTCCCTTATTATGGGGCAAAAAGACAGAAATTCTCCTAATTTTAGGGCAAAATTGCAGAAATTTCACTAATTTGGGGCAAAATTACAGAAATTCCGCTAATTTTGGGAAAAAATTGCAGAAATTCCCTTTATTTTGGAGCAAAAATGCAAAAATTTTCCTTAATACAGGGCAAAAATACAGAAATTCTCCTTATTTTGGGGCAAAAATGCAGAAATTCCCCTTATTTTAGGCCAAAAATACAGAAATTACCCTTATTTTTGGGCAAAAATGCAGAAATTTCCCTTAATTTGGGGCAAAAATGCAGAAATTTCCCTTACTTGGTGCTAAAAAGGCAGGAATTTCTCTTATTTTGAGGCAAAAGTATAGAAATTTAACTTATTTTAAGATAATATTGCAGAAATTTACCTTATTTTGTGGCAAAAAATGAAGAAATTCCCATTATTTTGGAGTAGAAAGGCAGAAATTCCCTTTATTTTGGAACAAAATTGCAGAAATTTCCAATATTTTTGGGCAAAAATGCACTAATGCTTCTAATTTTGGGGCAAAATTTAGAAATTGCACTAATTTTGGGGAAAAAAGGCAGAAATTCCACTTATTTGGGGGTAAAACTTCAGAAATTTCTCTTTTTTTGGGTCAAAAAGGCAGAAAATTCTTCTTTTTTGAGGCAAATTGCTGAAATTTCCCTTATTTTGTGGCAAAAATACTGTAATGCTTCTAGTTTTGGGGCAAAAATCAGAAATTCCGTTAATTTTGGGGCAAAAAGACAGAAATTCCACTTATTGTGGGAGAAATTAATGAAATTTTCTTTTTTTTGGGACAAAATTGCAGAAATTTCCCTTATTTTTAAACAAAATTGCAGAAATTTCCTTTATCTTGTGGCAAAAATACAGAAATTCCTTTTATTTCAAGGCAAAAGGGCAGAAATTACGCTTTTTTGGTGGCAAATTCCAGAACTTACCCTTATTTTAGGGAAAAAAGCCTTAAATTTCTCTTATTTTGTGCCAAAAATGCAGAAATTCTTCTTATTTTAGAGCAAAAAGGAAGAAATTTCACATAATTTTAGCCATAAATGCAGAAATTCCCCTTATTTTGGGGCAAAAATGCTGAAATTCCCCTTATTTTCAAGCAAAAATGCAGAAATTTTCCTTATTTTAGGGCAAAAAGACAGAAATTCTTATTATTTTAGGGCAAAAATAGAAATTACCCTTATTATAGGTCAAAAAGACTAAATTACCCTTATTTTGGGGCAAAAAGGCAGTAATTCCCTTTATTTTAGGGCAAAAAGGCAGAAATTCCCCTTAATTTTGGGAAAAAATGCAGAAATTTCCCTTGATTTTGGGCAATAATGCAGAAATTTCCCTTATTTTGGGCCAAATAGGCAGAAATTTCCCTTATTTTGTGGCAAAAGGATAGAAATTTAACATATTTTAAGATAAAATTTAAGAAATTTCCCTTATTTAGTGGCAAAAATGCAGAAATTCTTATTGTTTTGTGTTAAAAAGGCAGAAATTTCCCTTATTTTGGAACAAAATTGCAGAAATTTCCCATATTTTGGAGCAAAAATGCAGTAATGCTGCTAATTTTGGGGCAAAATTCAGAAATTTCACTAATTTTGGGGCAAAAAGGCAAAAATCCCTATTATTTTGGGGCAAAAATGCAGAAATATCCCTTTTTTGGGACAAAATTGCAGAATTTTCCTTTATTTTGAGGCAAATTGCAGAAATTTCCCTTATTATGGGGTAAAAATACATTAATGCTTCTAATTTTGGAGTAAAAATTCAGAAATTCCCCTAATTTTGGGGCAAAAAGGCAGAAATTCCCCTATTGTGGGGCAAAATTGCTGACATTTCCATTTTTTGGACAAAATTGCAAAAATTTCCCCTATTTGGGGATAAAATTGCAGAAATTTCCCTTATCTTGGGCAAAAATGTTAGAAATTCCCCTTCTTTCAGGTCATAAAGGCAGAAATTCCACTTATTAGGGGGCAAATTGCAGAAATTACCCTTATTTTAGGGCAAAAGACTGACATTGCCCTTATTTTTTGCCTTAAAGGCAGAAATTCTTTTTATTTTAGGGCAAAAATCAGAAATTCCACTTAATTTTGGGCAAAAATGCAGAAATTTTTCTTATTTTGGACAAAAAGACAGTAATGCACCTAATTTGCTGGCAAAAACGCAGAAATTCCCCTAATTTTGGGGCAAAAAAGCAGAAATTCCCCTTATTTTGGGGCAAAAATGCTGAAATTCCCCTTATTTTGGAGCAAAAATGCAGAAATTTTCCTTATTTTAGAGCAAAAAGAAAGAAATTCTCATTATTTTGGGCCAAAAATAGAAATTACCCTTATTTTAGGCCAAAAAGACTAAATTCATTTTGTTTTGGGGCAAAAAGGCAGAAATTCCTCTTATTTTAGGGCAAAAAGGCAGAAATTCCCCTTAATTTTGGGCAAAAATGCAGAAATTCACCTTATTTTGGGCCAAATAGGCAGAAATTTCCCTTATTTTGAAGCAAAAGGATAGAAATTTAACTTATTTTAAGATAAAATTGCAGAAACTTTCCTTATTTTGTGGCAAAAAATGCAGAAATTCCCATTATTTTGGGGTAAAAAGGCAGAAATTTCCCTAATTTTGGAAAAAAATTGCAAAAATTTCCCATATTTTGGGGCAAAAAAGCAGTAATGCTTCTAATTTTGGGGCAAAATTCAGAAATTTCACTTATTTTCAGACAACATTCAGAAATTTAACTAATTTTGGGGCAAAAAGGCAGAAATTCCTATTATTTTGGGGCAAATATGCAGAAATTCCTTTTATTTGGGGGCAAAAAAGCAGAAATTCTCTTCATTTTGTGGCAAAAAAGAAGAAATTTCTCTTATTTTTGGGCAAGTTTGCAGAAATTTTCCTTATCATGCGACAAAAATTCAGAAATTCCCCTCATTTTAGGTCAAAAAAACATAAATTACGCTAATTTGGGGGCAAATTGCAGAAACTAAACTTATTTAAGGGAAGAAGACTGAAATTCCCTTTATTTTGTGCCAAAAAAGCAGAAATTCTTCTTATTTTAGGGCAAAAAGGCAGAAATTCCAATTAATTTTGTGGTAAAATGCAGAAATTTCCCTTATTTTGGGGCGAAAAGACAGAAATTCTTATTATTTTAGGCCAAAAATAGAAATTACCCTTATTTTAGGTCAAAAAGACTAAATTACCCTTATTTTGGGGCAAAAAGGCAGAAATTCCCTTTATTTTAGGGCAAAAAGGCAGAAATTCCCCTTAATTTTGGGCAAAAATGCTGAAATTTCTCTAAATTTTGGGCAAAAATGCAGAAATTCCCCTTACTTGGGGCTAAAAAGGCAGGAATTTCCCTTTTTTTAAGGCAAATGTATAGGAATTTAACTTATTTTAGGATAATATTGCAGAAATTTACCTTATTTTGTGGAAAAAATGAAGAAATTTCCATTATTTTGGGGTAGAAAGGCAGAAATTCCCTTTATTTTGGAAAAAAATTGCAGAAATTTCCCATATTTTTGGGCAAAAGTGCACTAATGCTTTAATTTTGGGGCAAAATTTAGAAATTGCACTAATTTTGGGGCAAAAAGGCAGAAATTCCACTTATTTGGGGGCAAAAATTCAGAAATTTCCCTTTTTTGGGTCAAAAAGGCAGAAAATTCTTCTTTTTTGAGGCAAATTGTCGAAATTTCCCTTATTTTGTGCCAAAATTCTGTAATGCTTCTAATTTTGGGGCAAAAATCAGTAATTCCGTTAATTTTGGGGCAAAAAGACAGAAATTCCCCTTATTGTGGGGGAAATTAATGAAATTTTCTTTTTTTTGGGACAAAATTGCAGAAATTTCCCTTATTTTTAAGCAAAATTGCAGAAATTTCCTTTATCTTGTGGCAAAAATACAGAAATTCCTTATATTACAAGGCAAAAGGGCAGAAATTACGCTTTTTTGGGGGCAAATTCCAGAACTTACCCTTATTTTAGGGAAAAAGCCTTAAATTTCTTTTATTTTGTGCCAAAAAGGCAGAAATTCTTCTTATTTTAGAGGAAAAAGGCAGAAATTCCACATAATTTTGGCAATAAATGCAGAAATTTCCATTATTTTGGGGCAAAAACACAGTAATGCACCTAATTTGGGGGCAAAAAGGCAGAAATTCCCCTAATTTTGGGGCAAAAAGGCAGAAATTCCCCTTATTTTGGGGCAAAAATGCCTAAATTCCCCTTATTTTCGAGCAAAAATGCAGAAATTTTTCTTATTTTAGGGCAAGAAGACAGAAATTCTTATTATTTTAGGCCAAAAATAGAAATTACCCTTATTTTAGGTCAAAAAGACTAAATTACCCTTATTTTGGGACAAAAAGGCAGAAATTCTCTTTATTTTAGGGCAAAAAAGCAGAAATTCCCCTTAATTTTGGGCAAAAATGCAGAAATTTCCCTTAATTTTGGGCAAAAATGCAGAAATTCCCCTTATTTTGGGCCAAATAGGCAGAAATTTCCCTTATTTTGTGGCAAAAGTATAGAAATTTAACTTATTTTAAGATAAAATTTCAGAAACTTCCCTTATTTTGTGGCAAAAATGCAGAAATTCCCATTATTTTGGGGTAAAAAGGCAGAAATTTCCCTTATTTTGGAACAAAATTTCAGAAATTTCCCATATTTTTTAGCAAAAATGCAGTAATGCTGCTAATTTTGGGGCAAAATTCAGAAATTTCACTAATTTTGGGGCAAAAAGGCAAAAATCCCTATTATTTTGTGGCAAAAATGCAGAAATATCCCTTTTTTGGGACAAAATTGCAGAATTTTCCTTTATTTTGAGGCAAATTGCAGAAATTTCCCTTATTATGGGGTAGAAATGCTGTAATGCTTCTAATTTTGGAGCACAAATTCAGAAATTCCCCTAATTTTGGGGCAAAAAGGCAGAAATTCCCCTATTGTGGTGGCAAAATTGCTGACATTTCCTTTTTTGGACAAAATTGCAAAATTTTCTTTTATTTTGGGATAAAATTGCAGAAATTTACCTTATCTTGGGCAAAAATGTTAGAAATTCCCCTTCTTTCAGGTCATAAGGCAGAAATTCCACTCCTTAGGGGGCAAATTGCAGAAATTACCCTTATTTTAGGGCAAAAAGACTGAAATTCTCCTTATTTTTCTCCTTAAAGGAAGAAATTCTTTTTATTTTAGTGCAAAAATCAGAAATTCCACTTAATTTTAGGCAAAAATGCAGAAATTTTCTTTAATTTCTGGCAAAAATGCAGAAATTTCCCTTATTTTGAGGCAAAAGTTTAGAAATTTAACTTATTTTAGGATAAAATTGCAGAAACTTCTCTTATTTTGTGGCAAAAATGCAGAAATTCCCATTATTTTTGGTAAAATAAGAGAAATTTCCCTTATTTTGTAACAAAATTGCAGAAATTTCCCATATTTTGGGGCAAAAAAGCAGTAATGCTTCTAATTTTGGTGCAAAATTCAGAAATTTCACTAATTTTGGGACAAAATTCAGAAATTTCACTAATTCTGGGGTAAAAAGGCAGAAATTCCTATTATTTTGTGGCAAAAATGCAGAAATTCCTTTTATTTGGGAGCAAAAAGGCAGAAATTCTCCTCATTTTGGGGCAAAAAGGCAGAAATTCCCTCTATTTTGGAGCAAAAATGAAGAAAATTCTCTTATTTTGGTGCAAAATTGCATAAATTTCCCTTATTATGGGGCAAAAAGACAGAAATTCTCCTAATTTTAGGGCAAAATTGCAGAAATTTCACTAATTTGGGGCAAAATTACAGAAATTCCGCTAATTTTGGGAAAAAATTGCAGAAATTCCCTTTATTTTGGAGCAAAAATGCAAAAATTTTCCTTAATACAGGGCAAAAATACAGAAATTCTCCTTATTTTGGGGCAAAAATGCAGAAATTCCCCTTATTTTAGGCCAAAAATACAGAAATTACCCTTATTTTTGGGCAAAAATGCAGAAATTTCCCTTAATTTGGGGCAAAAATGCAGAAATTTCCCTTACTTGGTGCTAAAAAGGCAGGAATTTCTCTTATTTTGAGGCAAAAGTATAGAAATTTAACTTATTTTAAGATAATATTGCAGAAATTTACCTTATTTTGTGGCAAAAAATGAAGAAATTCCCATTATTTTGGAGTAGAAAGGCAGAAATTCCCTTTATTTTGGAACAAAATTGCAGAAATTTCCAATATTTTTGGGCAAAAATGCACTAATGCTTCTAATTTTGGGGCAAAATTTAGAAATTGCACTAATTTTGGGGAAAAAAGGCAGAAATTCCACTTATTTGGGGGTAAAACTTCAGAAATTTCTCTTTTTTTGGGTCAAAAAGGCAGAAAATTCTTCTTTTTTGAGGCAAATTGCTGAAATTTCCCTTATTTTGTGGCAAAAATACTGTAATGCTTCTAGTTTTGGGGCAAAAATCAGAAATTCCGTTAATTTTGGGGCAAAAAGACAGAAATTCCACTTATTGTGGGAGAAATTAATGAAATTTTCTTTTTTTTGGGACAAAATTGCAGAAATTTCCCTTATTTTTAAACAAAATTGCAGAAATTTCCTTTATCTTGTGGCAAAAATACAGAAATTCCTTTTATTTCAAGGCAAAAGGGCAGAAATTACGCTTTTTTGGTGGCAAATTCCAGAACTTACCCTTATTTTAGGGAAAAAAGCCTTAAATTTCTCTTATTTTGTGCCAAAAATGCAGAAATTCTTCTTATTTTAGAGCAAAAAGGAAGAAATTTCACATAATTTTAGCCATAAATGCAGAAATTCCCCTTATTTTGGGGCAAAAATGCTGAAATTCCCCTTATTTTCAAGCAAAAATGCAGAAATTTTCCTTATTTTAGGGCAAAAAGACAGAAATTCTTATTATTTTAGGGCAAAAATAGAAATTACCCTTATTATAGGTCAAAAAGACTAAATTACCCTTATTTTGGGGCAAAAAGGCAGTAATTCCCTTTATTTTAGGGCAAAAAGGCAGAAATTCCCCTTAATTTTGGGAAAAAATGCAGAAATTTCCCTTGATTTTGGGCAATAATGCAGAAATTTCCCTTATTTTGGGCCAAATAGGCAGAAATTTCCCTTATTTTGTGGCAAAAGGATAGAAATTTAACATATTTTAAGATAAAATTTAAGAAATTTCCCTTATTTAGTGGCAAAAATGCAGAAATTCTTATTGTTTTGTGTTAAAAAGGCAGAAATTTCCCTTATTTTGGAACAAAATTGCAGAAATTTCCCATATTTTGGAGCAAAAATGCAGTAATGCTGCTAATTTTGGGGCAAAATTCAGAAATTTCACTAATTTTGGGGCAAAAAGGCAAAAATCCCTATTATTTTGGGGCAAAAATGCAGAAATATCCCTTTTTTGGGACAAAATTGCAGAATTTTCCTTTATTTTGAGGCAAATTGCAGAAATTTCCCTTATTATGGGGTAAAAATACATTAATGCTTCTAATTTTGGAGTAAAAATTCAGAAATTCCCCTAATTTTGGGGCAAAAAGGCAGAAATTCCCCTATTGTGGGGCAAAATTGCTGACATTTCCATTTTTTGGACAAAATTGCAAAAATTTCCCCTATTTGGGGATAAAATTGCAGAAATTTCCCTTATCTTGGGCAAAAATGTTAGAAATTCCCCTTCTTTCAGGTCATAAAGGCAGAAATTCCACTTATTAGGGGGCAAATTGCAGAAATTACCCTTATTTTAGGGCAAAAGACTGACATTGCCCTTATTTTTTGCCTTAAAGGCAGAAATTCTTTTTATTTTAGGGCAAAAATCAGAAATTCCACTTAATTTTGGGCAAAAATGCAGAAATTTTTCTTATTTTGGACAAAAAGACAGTAATGCACCTAATTTGCTGGCAAAAACGCAGAAATTCCCCTAATTTTGGGGCAAAAAAGCAGAAATTCCCCTTATTTTGGGGCAAAAATGCTGAAATTCCCCTTATTTTGGAGCAAAAATGCAGAAATTTTCCTTATTTTAGAGCAAAAAGAAAGAAATTCTCATTATTTTGGGCCAAAAATAGAAATTACCCTTATTTTAGGCCAAAAAGACTAAATTCATTTTGTTTTGGGGCAAAAAGGCAGAAATTCCTCTTATTTTAGGGCAAAAAGGCAGAAATTCCCCTTAATTTTGGGCAAAAATGCAGAAATTCACCTTATTTTGGGCCAAATAGGCAGAAATTTCCCTTATTTTGAAGCAAAAGGATAGAAATTTAACTTATTTTAAGATAAAATTGCAGAAACTTTCCTTATTTTGTGGCAAAAAATGCAGAAATTCCCATTATTTTGGGGTAAAAAGGCAGAAATTTCCCTAATTTTGGAAAAAAATTGCAAAAATTTCCCATATTTTGGGGCAAAAAAGCAGTAATGCTTCTAATTTTGGGGCAAAATTCAGAAATTTCACTTATTTTCAGACAACATTCAGAAATTTAACTAATTTTGGGGCAAAAAGGCAGAAATTCCTATTATTTTGGGGCAAATATGCAGAAATTCCTTTTATTTGGGGGCAAAAAAGCAGAAATTCTCTTCATTTTGTGGCAAAAAAGAAGAAATTTCTCTTATTTTTGGGCAAGTTTGCAGAAATTTTCCTTATCATGCGACAAAAATTCAGAAATTCCCCTCATTTTAGGTCAAAAAAACATAAATTACGCTAATTTGGGGGCAAATTGCAGAAACTAAACTTATTTAAGGGAAGAAGACTGAAATTCCCTTTATTTTGTGCCAAAAAAGCAGAAATTCTTCTTATTTTAGGGCAAAAAGGCAGAAATTCCAATTAATTTTGTGGTAAAATGCAGAAATTTCCCTTATTTTGGGGCGAAAAGACAGAAATTCTTATTATTTTAGGCCAAAAATAGAAATTACCCTTATTTTAGGTCAAAAAGACTAAATTACCCTTATTTTGGGGCAAAAAGGCAGAAATTCCCTTTATTTTAGGGCAAAAAGGCAGAAATTCCCCTTAATTTTGGGCAAAAATGCTGAAATTTCTCTAAATTTTGGGCAAAAATGCAGAAATTCCCCTTACTTGGGGCTAAAAAGGCAGGAATTTCCCTTTTTTTAAGGCAAATGTATAGGAATTTAACTTATTTTAGGATAATATTGCAGAAATTTACCTTATTTTGTGGAAAAAATGAAGAAATTTCCATTATTTTGGGGTAGAAAGGCAGAAATTCCCTTTATTTTGGAAAAAAATTGCAGAAATTTCCCATATTTTTGGGCAAAAGTGCACTAATGCTTTAATTTTGGGGCAAAATTTAGAAATTGCACTAATTTTGGGGCAAAAAGGCAGAAATTCCACTTATTTGGGGGCAAAAATTCAGAAATTTCCCTTTTTTGGGTCAAAAAGGCAGAAAATTCTTCTTTTTTGAGGCAAATTGTCGAAATTTCCCTTATTTTGTGCCAAAATTCTGTAATGCTTCTAATTTTGGGGCAAAAATCAGTAATTCCGTTAATTTTGGGGCAAAAAGACAGAAATTCCCTTTATTGTGGGGGAAATTAATGAAATTTTCTTTTTTTTGGGACAAAATTGCAGAAATTTCCCTTATTTTTAAGCAAAATTGCAGAAATTTCCTTTATCTTGTGGCAAAAATACAGAAATTCCTTTTATTTCAAAGCAAAAGGGCAGAAATTACGCTTTTTTTGGGGCAAATTATAGAACTTACCCTTATTTTAAAGAAAAAGCCTTAAATTTCTCTTATTTTGTGCCAAAAAGGCAGAAATTCTTGTTATTTTAGAGCAAAAAGGCAGAAATTCCACATAATTTTGGCCATAAATGCAGAAATTTCCATTATTTTGGGGCAAAAACACAATAATGCACCTAATTTGGGGGCAAAAACGAAGAAATTCCCCTAATTTTGGGACAAAAAGTCAGAAATTCCCCTTATTTTAGGGCAAAAATGCTGAAATTCCCCTTATTTTCGAGCAAAAATGCAGAAATTTCCTTATTTTAGGGGAAAAAGACAGAAATTCTTATTAGTTTAGGACAAAAATAGAAATTACCCTAATTTAAGTTCAAAAAGACTAAATTACCCATATTTTGGGGCAAAAAGGCAGAAATTCCCTTTATTTTAGGGCAAAGAGGCAGAAATTCCCCTTAATTTTGGGCAAAAATGCAGAAATTTCCCTTAATTTTGGGCAAAAATTCAGAAATTCCTTTTATTTTGGGCCAAATAGGCAGAAATTTCGCCTATTTTGTGGCAAAAGGATAGAAATTTAATTTATTTTAAGATAAAATTTTAGAAACTTCCCGTATTTTGTGGCAAAAATGCAGAAATTCCCATTATTTTTGGGTAAAAAGGCAGAAATTTCCCGTATTTTGGAACAAAATTTAAGAAATTTCCCATATTTTGGAGCAAACATGCAGTAATGCTGCTAATTTTGAGGCAAAATTCAAAAATTTCACTAATTTTGGGGCCAAAAGGCAAAAATCCCTATTATTTTGGGGCAAAAATGCAGAAATATCCCTTTTTTGGAACAAAATTGCAGAAATTTCCTTTATTTTGAGGCAAATTGCAGAAATTTCCCTTATTATGGGGTAAAAATGCAGTAATGCTTCTAATTTTGGAGTAAAAATTCAGAAATTCCCCTAATTTTGGGGCAAAAAGGCAGAAATTCCCCTATTGTGGGGCAAAATTGCTGACATTTCCATTTTTTGGACAAAATTGCAAAAATTTCCCCTATTTGGGGATAAAATTGCAGAAATTTCCCTTATCTTGGGCAAAAATGTTAGAAATTCCCCTTCTTTCAGGTCATAAAGGCAGAAATTCCACTTATTAGGGGGCAAATTGCAGAAATTACCCTTATTTTAGGGCAAAAGACTGACATTGCCCTTATTTTTTGCCTTAAAGGCAGAAATTCTTTTTATTTTAGGGCAAAAATCAGAAATTCCACTTAATTTTGGGCAAAAATGCAGAAATTTTCCTTATTTTGGACAAAAAGACAGTAATGCACCTAATTTGCTGGCAAAAACGCAGAAATTCCTCTAATTTTGGGGCAAAAAAGCAGAAATTCCCCTTATTTTGGGGCAAAAATGCTGAAATTCCCCTTATTTTGGAGCAAAAATGCAGAAATTTTCCTTATTTTAGAGCAAAAAGAAAGAAATTCTCATTATTTTGGGCCAAAAATAGAAATTACCCTTATTTTAGGCCAAAAAGACTAAATTCATTTTGTTTTGGGGCAAAAAGGCAGAAATTCCTCTTATTTTAGGGCAAAAAGGCAGAAATTCCCCTTAATTTTGGGCAAAAATGCAGAAATTCACCTTATTTTGGGCCAAATAGGCAGAAATTTCTCTTATTTTGAGGCAAAAGGATAGTAATTTAACTTATTTTAAGAAAAAATTGCAGAAACTTCCCTTATTTTGTGGCAAAAAATGCAGAAATTCCCATTATTTTGGGGTAAAAAGGCAGAAATTTCCTTTATTTTGGAACAAAATTGCAAAAATTTCCCATATTTTGGGGCAAAAAACAGTAATGCTTCTAATTTTGGGGCAAAATTCAGAAATTTCACTTATTTTGAGACAACATTCAGAAATTTAACTAATTTTGGGGCAAAAAGGCAGAAATTCCCTCTATTTTGGAGCAAAAATAAAGAAAATTCCCTTATTTTGGTGCAAAATTGCATAAATTTCCCTTATTATGGGGCAAAAAGGCAGAAATTCCCCTTATTTTAGGCCAAAAATAAAGAAATTACCCTTATTTTTGGGCAAAAATGCAGAAATTTCCCTTAATTTGGGGCAAAAATGCAAAAATTCCCCTTACTTGGTGCTAAAAAGGCAGGAATTTCCCTTTTTTTGAGGCAAAAGTATAGAAATTTAACTTATTTTAGGATAATATTGCAGATATTTACCTTATTTTGTGGCAAAAATGAAGAAATTCCCATTATTTTGGGGTAGAAAGGCAGAAATTTCTTTTATTTTGGAACAAAAATGCAAAAATTTCCCATATTTTTAAGCAAAAATGCACTAATGCTTCTAATTTTGGGGCAAAATTTAGAAATTCCACTAATTTTGGGGCAAAAAGGCAGAAATTCCACTTATTTAGGGGTAAAAATTAAGAAATTTCCCTTTTTTGGGTCAAAAAGGCAGGAAATTCTTTTTTGGGGCAAATTGTTGAAATTTCCCTTATTTTGTGGCAAAAATTCTGTAATGCTTCTAATTTTGGGGCAAAAATCAGAAATTCCGTTAATTTTGGGGCAAAAAGACAGAAATTCCCCTTATTGTGGGGGAAATTAATGAAATTTTTTTTTGAGACAAAATTGCAGAAATTTCCCTTATTTTTAAGCAAAATTGCAGAAATTTCCTTTATCTTGTGGCAAAAATACAGAAATTCCTTATATTACAAGGCAAAAGGGCAGAAATTACGCTTTTTTGGGGGCAAATTCCAGAACTTACCCTTATTTTAGGGAAAAAGCCTTAAATTTCTTTTATTTTGTGCCAAAAAGGCAGAAATTCTTCTTATTTTAGAGGAAAAAGGCAGAAATTCCACATAATTTTGGCAATAAATGCAGAAATTTCCATTATTTTGGGGCAAAAACACAGTAATGCACCTAATTTGGGGGCAAAAAGGCAGAAATTCCCCTAATTTTGGGGCAAAAAGGCAGAAATTCCCCTTATTTTGGGGCAAAAATGCCTAAATTCCCCTTATTTTCGAGCAAAAATGCAGAAATTTTTCTTATTTTAGGGCAAGAAGACAGAAATTCTTATTATTTTAGGCCAAAAATAGAAATTACCCTTATTTTAGGTCAAAAAGACTAAATTACCCTTATTTTGGGACAAAAAGGCAGAAATTCTCTTTATTTTAGGGCAAAAAAGCAGAAATTCCCCTTAATTTTGGGCAAAAATGCAGAAATTTCCCTTAATTTTGGGCAACAATGCAGAAATTCCCCTTATTTTGGGCCAAATAGGCAGAAATTTCCCTTATTTTGTGGCAAAAGGATAGAAATTTAACTTATTTTAAGATAAAATTTCAGAAACTTCCCTTATTTTGTGGCAAAAATGCAGAAATTCCCATTATTTTGGGGTAAAAAGGCAGAAATTTCCCTTATTTTGGAACAAAATTTCAGAAATTTCCCATATTTTGGAGCAAAAATGCAGTAATGCTGCTAATTTTGGGGCAAAATTCAGAAATTTCACTAATTTTGGGGCAAAAAGGCAAAAATCCCTATTATTTTGTGGCAAAAATGCAGAAATATCCCTTTTTTGGGACAAAATTGCAGAATTTTCCTTTATTTTGAGGCAAATTGCAGAAATTTCCCTTATTATGGGGTAAAAATGCAGTAATGCTTCTAATTTTGGAGTAAAAATTCAGAAATTCCCCTAATTTTGGGGCAAAAAGGCAGAAATTCCCCTATTGTGGGGCAAAATTGCTGACATTTCCATTTTTTGGACAAAATTGCAAAAATTTCCCCTATTTGGGGATAAAATTGCAGAAATTTCCCTTATCTTGGGCAAAAATGTTAGAAATTCCCCTTCTTTCAGGTCATAAAGGCAGAAATTCCACTTATTAGGGGGCAAATTGCAGAAATTACCCTTATTTTAGGGCAAAAGACTGACATTGCCCTTATTTTTTGCCTTAAAGGCAGAAATTCTTTTTATTTTAGGGCAAAAATCAGAAATTCCACTTAATTTTGGGCAAAAATGCAGAAATTTTCCTTATTTTGGACAAAAAGACAGTAATGCACCTAATTTGCTGGCAAAAACGCAGAAATTCCTCTAATTTTGGGGCAAAAAAGCAGAAATTCCCCTTATTTTGGGGCAAAAATGCTGAAATTCCCCTTATTTTGGAGCAAAAATGCAGAAATTTTCCTTATTTTAGAGCAAAAAGAAAGAAATTCTCATTATTTTGGGCCAAAAATAGAAATTACCCTTATTTTAGGCCAAAAAGACTAAATTCATTTTGTTTTGGGGCAAAAAGGCAGAAATTCCTCTTATTTTAGGGCAAAAAGGCAGAAATTCCCCTTAATTTTGGGCAAAAATGCAGAAATTCACCTTATTTTGGGCCAAATAGGCAGAAATTTCTCTTATTTTGAGGCAAAAGGATAGTAATTTAACTTATTTTAAGAAAAAATTGCAGAAACTTCCCTTATTTTGTGGCAAAAAATGCAGAAATTCCCATTATTTTGGGGTAAAAAGGCAGAAATTTCCTTTATTTTGGAACAAAATTGCAAAAATTTCCCATATTTTGGGGCAAAAAACAGTAATGCTTCTAATTTTGGGGCAAAATTCAGAAATTTCACTTATTTTGAGACAACATTCAGAAATTTAACTAATTTTGGGGCAAAAAGGCAGAAATTCCCTCTATTTTGGAGCAAAAATAAAGAAAATTCCCTTATTTTGGTGCAAAATTGCATAAATTTCCCTTATTATGGGGCAAAAAGGCAGAAATTCCCCTTATTTTAGGCCAAAAATAAAGAAATTACCCTTATTTTTGGGCAAAAATGCAGAAATTTCCCTTAATTTGGGGCAAAAATGCAAAAATTCCCCTTACTTGGTGCTAAAAAGGCAGGAATTTCCCTTTTTTTGAGGCAAAAGTATAGAAATTTAACTTATTTTAGGATAATATTGCAGATATTTACCTTATTTTGTGGCAAAAATGAAGAAATTCCCATTATTTTGGGGTAGAAAGGCAGAAATTTCTTTTATTTTGGAACAAAAATGCAAAAATTTCCCATATTTTTAAGCAAAAATGCACTAATGCTTCTAATTTTGGGGCAAAATTTAGAAATTCCACTAATTTTGGGGCAAAAAGGCAGAAATTCCACTTATTTAGGGGTAAAAATTAAGAAATTTCCCTTTTTTGGGTCAAAAAGGCAGGAAATTCTTTTTTGGGGCAAATTGTTGAAATTTCCCTTATTTTGTGGCAAAAATTCTGTAATGCTTCTAATTTTGGGGCAAAAATCAGAAATTCCGTTAATTTTGGGGCAAAAAGACAGAAATTCCCCTTATTGTGGGGGAAATTAATGAAATTTTTTTTTGAGACAAAATTGCAGAAATTTCCCTTATTTTTAAGCAAAATTGCAGAAATTTCCTTTATCTTGTGGCAAAAATACAGAAATTCCTTATATTACAAGGCAAAAGGGCAGAAATTATGCTTTTTTGGGGGCAAATTCCAGAACTTACCCTTATTTTAGGGAAAAAGCCTTAAATTTCTTTTATTTTGTGCCAAAAAGGCAGAAATTCTTCTTATTTTAGAGGAAAAAGGCAGAAATTCCACATAATTTTGGCAATAAATGCAGAAATTTCCATTATTTTGGGGCAAAAACACAGTAATGCACCTAATTTGGGGGTAAAAAGGCAGAAATTCCCCTAATTTTGGGGCAAAAAGGCAGAAATTCCCCTTATTTTGGGGCAAAAATGCCTAAATTCCCCTTATTTTCGAGCAAAAATGCAGAAATTTTTCTTATTTTAGGGCAAGAAGACAGAAATTCTTATTATTTTAGGCCAAAAATAGAAATTACCCTTATTTTAGGTCAAAAAGACTAAATTACCCTTATTTTGGGACAAAAAGGCAGAAATTCTCTTTATTTTAGGGCAAAAAAGCAGAAATTCCCCTTAATTTTGGGCAAAAATGCAGAAATTTCCCTTAATTTTGGGCAACAATGCAGAAATTCCCCTTATTTTGGGCCAAATAGGCAGAAATTTCCCTTATTTTGTGGCAAAAGTATAGAAATTTAACTTATTTTAAGATAAAATTTCAGAAACTTCCCTTATTTTGTGGCAAAAATGCAGAAATTCCCATTATTTTGGGGTAAAAAGGCAGAAATTTCCCTTATTTTGGAACAAAATTTCAGAAATTTCCCATATTTTGGAGCAAAAATGCAGTAATGCTGCTAATTTTGGGGCAAAATTCAGAAATTTCACTAATTTTGGGGCAAAAAGGCAAAAATCCCTATTATTTTGTGGCAAAAATGCAGAAATATCCCTTTTTTGGGACAAAATTGCAGAATTTTCCTTTATTTTGAGGCAAATTGCAGAAATTTCCCTTATTATGGGGTAGAAATGCTGTAATGCTTCTAATTTTGGAGCACAAATTCAGAAATTCCCCTAATTTTGGGGCAAAAAGGCAGAAATTCCCCTATTGTGGTGGCAAAATTGCTGACATTTCCTTTTTTGGACAAAATTGCAAATTTTTCTTTTATTTTGGGATAAAATTGCAGAAATTTACCTTATCTTGGGCAAAAATTTTAGAAATTCCCCTTCTTTCAGGTCATAAGGCAGAAATTCCACTCCTTAGGGGGCAAATTGCAGAAATTACCCTTATTTTAGGGCAAAAAGACTGAAATTCTCCTTATTTTTCTCCTTAAAGGAAGAAATTCTTTTTATTTTAGTGCAAAAATCAGAAATTCCACTTAATTTTAGGCAAAAATGCAGAAATTTTCTTTAATTTCTGGCAAAAATGCAGAAATTTCCCTTATTTTGAGGCAAAAGTTTAGAAATTTAACTTATTTTAGGATAAAATTGCAGAAACTTCTCTTATTTTGTGGCAAAAATGCAGAAATTCCCATTATTTTTGGTAAAATAAGAGAAATTTCCCTTATTTTGTAACAAAATTGCAGAAATTTCCCATATTTTGGGGCAAAAAAGCAGTAATGCTTCTAATTTTGGTGCAAAATTCAGAAATTTCACTAATTTTGGGACAAAATTCAGAAATTTCACTAATTTTGGGGCAAAAAGGCAGAAATTCCTATTATTTTGTGGCAAAAATGCAGAAATTCCTTTTATTTGGGAGCAAAAAGGCAGAAATTCTCCTCATTTTGGGGCAAAAACAGAAATTCCCTCTATTTTGGAGCAAAAATGAAGAAAATTCTCTTATTTTGGTGCAAAATTGCATAAATTTCCCTTATTATGGGGCAAAAAGACAGAAATTCTCCTAATTTTAGGGCAAAATTGCAGAAATTTCACTAATTTGGGGCAAAATTACAGAAATTCCGCTAATTTTGGGAAAAAATTGCAGAAATTCCCTTTATTTTGGAGCAAAAATGCAAAAATTTTCCTTAATACAGGGCAAAAATACAGAAATTCTCCTTATTTTGGGGCAAAAATGCAGAAATTCCCCTTATTTTAGGCCAAAAATACAGAAATTACCCTTATTTTTGGGCAAAAATGCAGAAATTTCCCTTAATTTGGGGCAAAAATGCAGAAATTTCCCTTACTTGGTGCTAAAAAGGCAGGAATTTCTCTTATTTTGAGGCAAAAGTATAGAAATTTAACTTATTTTAAGATAATATTGCAGAAATTTACCTTATTTTGTGGCAAAAAATGAAGAAATTCCCATTATTTTGGAGTAGAAAGGCAGAAATTCCCTTTATTTGGAACAAAATTGCAGAAATTTCCAATATTTTTGGGCAAAAATGCACTAATGCTTCTAATTTTGGGGCAAAATTTAGAAATTGCACGAATTTTGGGGAAAAAAGGCAGAAATTCCACTTATTTGGGGGTAAAACTTCAGAAATTTCTCTTTTTTTGGGTCAAAAAGGCAGAAAATTCTTCTTTTTTGAGGCAAATTGCTGAAATTTCCCTTATTTTGTGGCAAAAATACTGTAATGCTTCTAGTTTTGGGGCAAAAATCAGAAATTCCGTTAATTTTGGGGCAAAAAGACAGAAATTCCACTTATTGTGGGAGAAATTAATGAAATTTTCTTTTTTTTGGGACAAAATTGCAGAAATTTCCCTTATTTTTAAACAAAATTGCAGAAATTTCCTTTATCTTGTGGCAAAAATACAGAAATTCCTTTTATTTCAAGGCAAAAGGGCAGAAATTACGCTTTTTTGGTGGCAAATTCCAGAACTTACCCTTATTTTAGGGAAAAAAGCCTTAAATTTCTCTTATTTTGTGCCAAAAATGCAGAAATTCTTCTTATTTTAGAGCAAAAAGGAAGAAATTTCACATAATTTTAGCCATAAATGCAGAAATTCCCCTTATTTTGGGGCAAAAATGCTGAAATTCCCCTTATTTTCAAGCAAAAATGCAGAAATTTTCCTTATTTTAGGGCAAAAAGACAGAAATTCTTATTATTTTAGGGCAAAAATAGAAATTACCCTTATTATAGGTCAAAAAGACTAAATTACCCTTATTTTGGGGCAAAAAGGC
The DNA here is from genome assembly GCF_963924665.1 of Micromys minutus. Classification (NCBI taxonomy): domain Eukaryota; kingdom Metazoa; phylum Chordata; class Mammalia; order Rodentia; family Muridae; genus Micromys; species Micromys minutus. The sequence goes on from NW_027667478.1 coordinate 44,111, forward strand.
AGTAATTCCCTTTATTTTAGGGCAAAAAGGCAGAAATTCCCCTTAATTTTGGGAAAAAATGCAGAAATTTCCCTTGATTTTGGGCAATAATGCAGAAATTTCCCTTATTTTGGGCCAAATAGGCAGAAATTTCCCTTATTTTGTGGCAAAAGGATAGAAATTTAACATATTTTAAGATAAAATTTAAGAAATTTCCCTTATTTAGTGGCAAAAATGCAGAAATTCTTATTGTTTTGTGTTAAAAAGGCAGAAATTTCCCTTATTTTGGAACAAAATTGCAGAAATTTCCCATATTTTGGAGCAAAAATGCAGTAATGCTGCTAATTTTGGGGCAAAATTCAGAAATTTCACTAATTTTGGGGCAAAAAGGCAAAAATCCCTATTATTTTGGGGCAAAAATGCAGAAATATCCCTTTTTTGGGACAAAATTGCAGAATTTTCCTTTATTTTGAGGCAAATTGCAGAAATTTCCCTTATTATGGGGTAAAAATACATTAATGCTTCTAATTTTGGAGTAAAAATTCAGAAATTCCCCTAATTTTGGGGCAAAAAGGCAGAAATTCCCCTATTGTGGGGCAAAATTGCTGACATTTCCATTTTTTGGACAAAATTGCAAAAATTTCCCCTATTTGGGGATAAAATTGCAGAAATTTCCCTTATCTTGGGCAAAAATGTTAGAAATTCCCCTTCTTTCAGGTCATAAAGGCAGAAATTCCACTTATTAGGGGGCAAATTGCAGAAATTACCCTTATTTTAGGGCAAAAGACTGACATTGCCCTTATTTTTTGCCTTAAAGGCAGAAATTCTTTTTATTTTAGGGCAAAAATCAGAAATTCCACTTAATTTTGGGCAAAAATGCAGAAATTTTTCTTATTTTGGACAAAAAGACAGTAATGCACCTAATTTGCTGGCAAAAACGCAGAAATTCCCCTAATTTTGGGGCAAAAAAGCAGAAATTCCCCTTATTTTGGGGCAAAAATGCTGAAATTCCCCTTATTTTGGAGCAAAAATGCAGAAATTTTCCTTATTTTAGAGCAAAAAGAAAGAAATTCTCATTATTTTGGGCCAAAAATAGAAATTACCCTTATTTTAGGCCAAAAAGACTAAATTCATTTTGTTTTGGGGCAAAAAGGCAGAAATTCCTCTTATTTTAGGGCAAAAAGGCAGAAATTCCCCTTAATTTTGGGCAAAAATGCAGAAATTCACCTTATTTTGGGCCAAATAGGCAGAAATTTCCCTTATTTTGAAGCAAAAGGATAGAAATTTAACTTATTTTAAGATAAAATTGCAGAAACTTTCCTTATTTTGTGGCAAAAAATGCAGAAATTCCCATTATTTTGGGGTAAAAAGGCAGAAATTTCCCTAATTTTGGAAAAAAATTGCAAAAATTTCCCATATTTTGGGGCAAAAAAGCAGTAATGCTTCTAATTTTGGGGCAAAATTCAGAAATTTCACTTATTTTCAGACAACATTCAGAAATTTAACTAATTTTGGGGCAAAAAGGCAGAAATTCCTATTATTTTGGGGCAAATATGCAGAAATTCCTTTTATTTGGGGGCAAAAAAGCAGAAATTCTCTTCATTTTGTGGCAAAAAAGAAGAAATTTCTCTTATTTTTGGGCAAGTTTGCAGAAATTTTCCTTATCATGCGACAAAAATTCAGAAATTCCCCTCATTTTAGGTCAAAAAAACATAAATTACGCTAATTTGGGGGCAAATTGCAGAAACTAAACTTATTTAAGGGAAGAAGACTGAAATTCCCTTTATTTTGTGCCAAAAAAGCAGAAATTCTTCTTATTTTAGGGCAAAAAGGCAGAAATTCCAATTAATTTTGTGGTAAAATGCAGAAATTTCCCTTATTTTGGGGCGAAAAGACAGAAATTCTTATTATTTTAGGCCAAAAATAGAAATTACCCTTATTTTAGGTCAAAAAGACTAAATTACCCTTATTTTGGGGCAAAAAGGCAGAAATTCCCTTTATTTTAGGGCAAAAAGGCAGAAATTCCCCTTAATTTTGGGCAAAAATGCTGAAATTTCTCTAAATTTTGGGCAAAAATGCAGAAATTCCCCTTACTTGGGGCTAAAAAGGCAGGAATTTCCCTTTTTTTAAGGCAAATGTATAGGAATTTAACTTATTTTAGGATAATATTGCAGAAATTTACCTTATTTTGTGGAAAAAATGAAGAAATTTCCATTATTTTGGGGTAGAAAGGCAGAAATTCCCTTTATTTTGGAAAAAAATTGCAGAAATTTCCCATATTTTTGGGCAAAAGTGCACTAATGCTTTAATTTTGGGGCAAAATTTAGAAATTGCACTAATTTTGGGGCAAAACGGCAGAAATTCCACTTATTTGGGGGCAAAAATTCAGAAATTTCCCTTTTTTGGGTCAAAAAGGCAGAAAATTCTTCTTTTTTGAGGCAAATTGTCGAAATTTCCCTTATTTTGTGCCAAAATTCTGTAATGCTTCTAATTTTGGGGCAAAAATCAGTAATTCCGTTAATTTTGGGGCAAAAAGACAGAAATTCCCTTTATTGTGGGGGAAATTAATGAAATTTTCTTTTTTTTGGGACAAAATTGCAGAAATTTCCCTTATTTTTAAGCAAAATTGCAGAAATTTCCTTTATCTTGTGGCAAAAATACAGAAATTCCTTTTATTTCAAAGCAAAAGGGCAGAAATTACGCTTTTTTTGGGGCAAATTATAGAACTTACCCTTATTTTAAAGAAAAAGCCTTAAATTTCTCTTATTTTGTGCCAAAAAGGCAGAAATTCTTGTTATTTTAGAGCAAAAAGGCAGAAATTCCACATAATTTTGGCCATAAATGCAGAAATTTCCATTATTTTGGGGCAAAAACACAATAATGCACCTAATTTGGGGGCAAAAACGAAGAAATTCCCCTAATTTTGGGACAAAAAGTCAGAAATTCCCCTTATTTTAGGGCAAAAATGCTGAAATTCCCCTTATTTTCGAGCAAAAATGCAGAAATTTCCTTATTTTAGGGGAAAAAGACAGAAATTCTTATTAGTTTAGGACAAAAATAGAAATTACCCTAATTTAAGTTCAAAAAGACTAAATTACCCATATTTTGGGGCAAAAAGGCAGAAATTCCCTTTATTTTAGGGCAAAGAGGCAGAAATTCCCCTTAATTTTGGGCAAAAATGCAGAAATTTCCCTTAATTTTGGGCAAAAATTCAGAAATTCCTTTTATTTTGGGCCAAATAGGCAGAAATTTCGCCTATTTTGTGGCAAAAGGATAGAAATTTAATTTATTTTAAGATAAAATTTTAGAAACTTCCCGTATTTTGTGGCAAAAATGCAGAAATTCCCATTATTTTTGGGTAAAAAGGCAGAAATTTCCCGTATTTTGGAACAAAATTTAAGAAATTTCCCATATTTTGGAGCAAACATGCAGTAATGCTGCTAATTTTGAGGCAAAATTCAAAAATTTCACTAATTTTGGGGCCAAAAGGCAAAAATCCCTATTATTTTGGGGCAAAAATGCAGAAATATCCCTTTTTTGGAACAAAATTGCAGAAATTTCCTTTATTTTGAGGCAAATTGCAGAAATTTCCCTTATTATGGGGTAAAAATGCAGTAATGCTTCTAATTTTGGAGTAAAAATTCAGAAATTCCCCTAATTTTGGGGCAAAAAGGCAGAAATTCCCCTATTGTGGGGCAAAATTGCTGACATTTCCATTTTTTGGACAAAATTGCAAAAATTTCCCCTATTTGGGGATAAAATTGCAGAAATTTCCCTTATCTTGGGCAAAAATGTTAGAAATTCCCCTTCTTTCAGGTCATAAAGGCAGAAATTCCACTTATTAGGGGGCAAATTGCAGAAATTACCCTTATTTTAGGGCAAAAGACTGACATTGCCCTTATTTTTTGCCTTAAAGGCAGAAATTCTTTTTATTTTAGGGCAAAAATCAGAAATTCCACTTAATTTTGGGCAAAAATGCAGAAATTTTCCTTATTTTGGACAAAAAGACAGTAATGCACCTAATTTGCTGGCAAAAACGCAGAAATTCCTCTAATTTTGGGGCAAAAAAGCAGAAATTCCCCTTATTTTGGGGCAAAAATGCTGAAATTCCCCTTATTTTGGAGCAAAAATGCAGAAATTTTCCTTATTTTAGAGCAAAAAGAAAGAAATTCTCATTATTTTGGGCCAAAAATAGAAATTACCCTTATTTTAGGCCAAAAAGACTAAATTCATTTTGTTTTGGGGCAAAAAGGCAGAAATTCCTCTTATTTTAGGGCAAAAAGGCAGAAATTCCCCTTAATTTTGGGCAAAAATGCAGAAATTCACCTTATTTTGGGCCAAATAGGCAGAAATTTCTCTTATTTTGAGGCAAAAGGATAGTAATTTAACTTATTTTAAGAAAAAATTGCAGAAACTTCCCTTATTTTGTGGCAAAAAATGCAGAAATTCCCATTATTTTGGGGTAAAAAGGCAGAAATTTCCTTTATTTTGGAACAAAATTGCAAAAATTTCCCATATTTTGGGGCAAAAAACAGTAATGCTTCTAATTTTGGGGCAAAATTCAGAAATTTCACTTATTTTGAGACAACATTCAGAAATTTAACTAATTTTGGGGCAAAAAGGCAGAAATTCCCTCTATTTTGGAGCAAAAATAAAGAAAATTCCCTTATTTTGGTGCAAAATTGCATAAATTTCCCTTATTATGGGGCAAAAAGGCAGAAATTCCCCTTATTTTAGGCCAAAAATAAAGAAATTACCCTTATTTTTGGGCAAAAATGCAGAAATTTCCCTTAATTTGGGGCAAAAATGCAAAAATTCCCCTTACTTGGTGCTAAAAAGGCAGGAATTTCCCTTTTTTTGAGGCAAAAGTATAGAAATTTAACTTATTTTAGGATAATATTGCAGATATTTACCTTATTTTGTGGCAAAAATGAAGAAATTCCCATTATTTTGGGGTAGAAAGGCAGAAATTTCTTTTATTTTGGAACAAAAATGCAAAAATTTCCCATATTTTTAAGCAAAAATGCACTAATGCTTCTAATTTTGGGGCAAAATTTAGAAATTCCACTAATTTTGGGGCAAAAAGGCAGAAATTCCACTTATTTAGGGGTAAAAATTAAGAAATTTCCCTTTTTTGGGTCAAAAAGGCAGGAAATTCTTTTTTGGGGCAAATTGTTGAAATTTCCCTTATTTTGTGGCAAAAATTCTGTAATGCTTCTAATTTTGGGGCAAAAATCAGAAATTCCGTTAATTTTGGGGCAAAAAGACAGAAATTCCCCTTATTGTGGGGGAAATTAATGAAATTTTTTTTTGAGACAAAATTGCAGAAATTTCCCTTATTTTTAAGCAAAATTGCAGAAATTTCCTTTATCTTGTGGCAAAAATACAGAAATTCCTTATATTACAAGGCAAAAGGGCAGAAATTACGCTTTTTTGGGGGCAAATTCCAGAACTTACCCTTATTTTAGGGAAAAAGCCTTAAATTTCTTTTATTTTGTGCCAAAAAGGCAGAAATTCTTCTTATTTTAGAGGAAAAAGGCAGAAATTCCACATAATTTTGGCAATAAATGCAGAAATTTCCATTATTTTGGGGCAAAAACACAGTAATGCACCTAATTTGGGGGCAAAAAGGCAGAAATTCCCCTAATTTTGGGGCAAAAAGGCAGAAATTCCCCTTATTTTGGGGCAAAAATGCCTAAATTCCCCTTATTTTCGAGCAAAAATGCAGAAATTTTTCTTATTTTAGGGCAAGAAGACAGAAATTCTTATTATTTTAGGCCAAAAATAGAAATTACCCTTATTTTAGGTCAAAAAGACTAAATTACCCTTATTTTGGGACAAAAAGGCAGAAATTCTCTTTATTTTAGGGCAAAAAAGCAGAAATTCCCCTTAATTTTGGGCAAAAATGCAGAAATTTCCCTTAATTTTGGGCAACAATGCAGAAATTCCCCTTATTTTGGGCCAAATAGGCAGAAATTTCCCTTATTTTGTGGCAAAAGTATAGAAATTTAACTTATTTTAAGATAAAATTTCAGAAACTTCCCTTATTTTGTGGCAAAAATGCAGAAATTCCCATTATTTTGGGGTAAAAAGGCAGAAATTTCCCTTATTTTGGAACAAAATTTCAGAAATTTCCCATATTTTGGAGCAAAAATGCAGTAATGCTGCTAATTTTGGGGCAAAATTCAGAAATTTCACTAATTTTGGGGCAAAAAGGCAAAAATCCCTATTATTTTGTGGCAAAAATGCAGAAATATCCCTTTTTTGGGACAAAATTGCAGAATTTTCCTTTATTTTGAGGCAAATTGCAGAAATTTCCCTTATTATGGGGTAAAAATGCAGTAATGCTTCTAATTTTGGAGTAAAAATTCAGAAATTCCCCTAATTTTGGGGCAAAAAGGCAGAAATTCCCCTATTGTGGGGCAAAATTGCTGACATTTCCATTTTTTGGACAAAATTGCAAAAATTTCCCCTATTTGGGGATAAAATTGCAGAAATTTCCCTTATCTTGGGCAAAAATGTTAGAAATTCCCCTTCTTTCAGGTCATAAAGGCAGAAATTCCACTTATTAGGGGGCAAATTGCAGAAATTACCCTTATTTTAGGGCAAAAGACTGACATTGCCCTTATTTTTTGCCTTAAAGGCAGAAATTCTTTTTATTTTAGGGCAAAAATCAGAAATTCCACTTAATTTTGGGCAAAAATGCAGAAATTTTCCTTATTTTGGACAAAAAGACAGTAATGCACCTAATTTGCTGGCAAAAACGCAGAAATTCCTCTAATTTTGGGGCAAAAAAGCAGAAATTCCCCTTATTTTGGGGCAAAAATGCTGAAATTCCCCTTATTTTGGAGCAAAAATGCAGAAATTTTCCTTATTTTAGAGCAAAAAGAAAGAAATTCTCATTATTTTGGGCCAAAAATAGAAATTACCCTTATTTTAGGCCAAAAAGACTAAATTCATTTTGTTTTGGGGCAAAAAGGCAGAAATTCCTCTTATTTTAGGGCAAAAAGGCAGAAATTCCCCTTAATTTTGGGCAAAAATGCAGAAATTCACCTTATTTTGGGCCAAATAGGCAGAAATTTCTCTTATTTTGAGGCAAAAGGATAGTAATTTAACTTATTTTAAGAAAAAATTGCAGAAACTTCCCTTATTTTGTGGCAAAAAATGCAGAAATTCCCATTATTTTGGGGTAAAAAGGCAGAAATTTCCTTTATTTTGGAACAAAATTGCAAAAATTTCCCATATTTTGGGGCAAAAAACAGTAATGCTTCTAATTTTGGGGCAAAATTCAGAAATTTCACTTATTTTGAGACAACATTCAGAAATTTAACTAATTTTGGGGCAAAAAGGCAGAAATTCCCTCTATTTTGGAGCAAAAATAAAGAAAATTCCCTTATTTTGGTGCAAAATTGCATAAATTTCCCTTATTATGGGGCAAAAAGGCAGAAATTCCCCTTATTTTAGGCCAAAAATAAAGAAATTACCCTTATTTTTGGGCAAAAATGCAGAAATTTCCCTTAATTTGGGGCAAAAATGCAAAAATTCCCCTTACTTGGTGCTAAAAAGGCAGGAATTTCCCTTTTTTTGAGGCAAAAGTATAGAAATTTAACTTATTTTAGGATAATATTGCAGATATTTACCTTATTTTGTGGCAAAAATGAAGAAATTCCCATTATTTTGGGGTAGAAAGGCAGAAATTTCTTTTATTTTGGAACAAAAATGCAAAAATTTCCCATATTTTTAAGCAAAAATGCACTAATGCTTCTAATTTTGGGGCAAAATTTAGAAATTCCACTAATTTTGGGGCAAAAAGGCAGAAATTCCACTTATTTAGGGGTAAAAATTAAGAAATTTCCCTTTTTTGGGTCAAAAAGGCAGGAAATTCTTTTTTGGGGCAAATTGTTGAAATTTCCCTTATTTTGTGGCAAAAATTCTGTAATGCTTCTAATTTTGGGGCAAAAATCAGAAATTCCGTTAATTTTGGGGCAAAAAGACAGAAATTCCCCTTATTGTGGGGGAAATTAATGAAATTTTTTTTTGAGACAAAATTGCAGAAATTTCCCTTATTTTTAAGCAAAATTGCAGAAATTTCCTTTATCTTGTGGCAAAAATACAGAAATTCCTTATATTACAAGGCAAAAGGGCAGAAATTACGCTTTTTTGGGGGCAAATTCCAGAACTTACCCTTATTTTAGGGAAAAAGCCTTAAATTTCTTTTATTTTGTGCCAAAAAGGCAGAAATTCTTCTTATTTTAGAGGAAAAAGGCAGAAATTCCACATAATTTTGGCAATAAATGCAGAAATTTCCATTATTTTGGGGCAAAAACACAGTAATGCACCTAATTTGGGGGCAAAAAGGCAGAAATTCCCCTAATTTTGGGGCAAAAAGGCAGAAATTCCCCTTATTTTGGGGCAAAAATGCCTAAATTCCCCTTATTTTCGAGCAAAAATGCAGAAATTTTTCTTATTTTAGGGCAAGAAGACAGAAATTCTTATTATTTTAGGCCAAAAATAGAAATTACCCTTATTTTAGGTCAAAAAGACTAAATTACCCTTATTTTGGGACAAAAAGGCAGAAATTCTCTTTATTTTAGGGCAAAAAAGCAGAAATTCCCCTTAATTTTGGGCAAAAATGCAGAAATTTCCCTTAATTTTGGGCAACAATGCAGAAATTCCCCTTATTTTGGGCCAAATAGGCAGAAATTTCCCTTATTTTGTGGCAAAAGTATAGAAATTTAACTTATTTTAAGATAAAATTTCAGAAACTTCCCTTATTTTGTGGCAAAAATGCAGAAATTCCCATTATTTTGGGGTAAAAAGGCAGAAATTTCCCTTATTTTGGAACAAAATTTCAGAAATTTCCCATATTTTGGAGCAAAAATGCAGTAATGCTGCTAATTTTGGGGCAAAATTCAGAAATTTCACTAATTTTGGGGCAAAAAGGCAAAAATCCCTATTATTTTGTGGCAAAAATGCAGAAATATCCCTTTTTTGGGACAAAATTGCAGAATTTTCCTTTATTTTGAGGCAAATTGCAGAAATTTCCCTTATTATGGGGTAAAAATGCAGTAATGCTTCTAATTTTGGAGTAAAAATTCAGAAATTCCCCTAATTTTGGGGCAAAAAGGCAGAAATTCCCCTATTGTGGGGCAAAATTGCTGACATTTCCATTTTTTGGACAAAATTGCAAAAATTTCCCCTATTTGGGGATAAAATTGCAGAAATTTCCCTTATCTTGGGCAAAAATGTTAGAAATTCCCCTTCTTTCAGGTCATAAAGGCAGAAATTCCACTTATTAGGGGGCAAATTGCAGAAATTACCCTTATTTTAGGGCAAAAAGACTGAAATTCCCCTTATTTTTTGCCTTAAAGGCAGAAATTTTTTTTTTATTTTAGGGCAAAAATCAGAAATTCCACTTAATTTTGGGCAAAAATGCAGAAATTTTCCTTAATTTGTGGCAAAAATGCAGAAATTCCCCTTATTTTTAGCCAAATAGGCAGAAATTTCCCTTATTTTGAGGCAAAAGTTGAGAAATTTAACTTATTTTAGGATAAAATTTCAGAAACTTCCCTTATTTTGTGGCAAAAATGCAGAAATTCCCATTATTTTGTGGTAAAAATGAAGAAATTTCCCTTATTTTGTAACAAAATTGCAGAAATTTCCCATATTTTGGGGCAAAAAAGCAGTAATGCTTCGAATTTTGGAGCAAAATTCAGAAATTTCACAAATTTTGGTACAAAATTCAGAAATTTCACTAATTTTGGGGCAAAAAGGCAGAAATTCCTATTATTTTGTGGCAAAAATTCAGAAATTCATTTTATTTGGGGGCAAAAAGGCAGAAATTCTCCTCATTTTAGGGCAAGAAGGCAGAAATTCCCTTTATTTTGGAGCAAAAATGAAGAAAATTCCCTTATTTTGATGCAAAATTGCATAAATTTTCCTTATTATAGGGCAAAAGGCAAAAATTTTCTTTAATTTTAGGGCAAAATTGCAGAAATTTCCCTTATTTGGGTCAAAATTACAGAAATTCCCCTAATTTTGGGAAAAAATTGCAGAAATATCCTTTATTTTGGAGCAAAAATGCAAAAATTTTCCTTAATAAAGGACAAAAGTACAGAAATTCCCCTGATATTGGCTCAAAAATGCAAAAATTACTCTTATTTTAGGCCAAAAATACAGAAATTACCCTTATATTTGGCAAAAATGCAGAAATTTCCCTTAATTTGGGGCAAAACTGCAGAAATTCCCCTTATTTGAAGCCAAAAAGGCAAAAATTTCCCTTATTTTGGGGCAAAAGTATAGAACTTAACCTTATTTTAGGATAATATTGCAGAAATTTACCTTATTTTGTTGCAATAATGAAGAAATTCTCATTATTTTGCGGTAAAAAGGCAGAAATTTCCCTTATTTTGGAACAAAATTGCAGAAATTTCCCATATTTTGGGGCAAAAATGCAGTAATGCTTCTAATTTTGGAGCAAAATTCAGAAATTTAACTAATTTTGGGGCAAAAAGGCAAAAATCCCTATTATTTTGGGGCAAAAATGCAGAAATATCCCTTTTTTGGGACAAAATTGCAGTAATTTCCTTTATTTTGAGGCAAATTGCAGAAATTTCCCTTATTTTGGGGTAAAAATGCAGTAATGCTTCTAATTATGGAGGAAAAATTCAGAAATTCCTCTAATTTTGGGGCAAAAAGGCAGAAATTCCCCTTCTTGTGGGGCAAAATTGCTGAGATTTCCCTTTTTTAGGACAAAATTGCAAAAATTTCCCTTATTTTGGAGTAAAATTGCAGAAATTTCCCTTATCTTGCACAAAAATGTTAGAAATTCCCGTTCTTTCATGTCATAAAGGCAGAAATTCCACTTATTAGGGGGCAAATTGCAGAAATTACCCTTATTTTAGGGCAAAAAGACTGAAATTCCCCTTATTTTTTGCCTTAAAGGCAGAAATTTTTTTTTTATTTTAGGGCAAAAATCAGAAATTCCACTTAATTTTGGGCAAAAATGCAGAAATTTTCCTTAATTTGTGGCAAAAATGCAGAAATTCCCCTTATTTTTAGCCAAATAGGCAGAAATTTCCCTTATTTTGAGGCAAAAGTTGAGAAATTTAACTTATTTTAGGATAAAATTTCAGAAACTTCCCTTATTTTGTGGCAAAAATGCAGAAATTCCCATTATTTTGTGGTAAAAATGAAGAAATTTCCCTTATTTTGTAACAAAATTGCAGAAATTTCCCATATTTTGGGGCAAAAAAGCAGTAATGCTTCGAATTTTGGAGCAAAATTCAGAAATTTCACAAATTTTGGTACAAAATTCAGAAATTTCACTAATTTTGGGGCAAAAAGGCAGAAATTCCTATTATTTTGTGGCAAAAATTCAGAAATTCCTTTTATTTGGGGGCAAAAAGGCAGAAATTCTCCTCATTTTAGGGCAAGAAGGCAGAAATTCCCTTTATTTTGGAGCAAAAATGAAGAAAATTCCCTTATTTTGATGCAAAATTGCATAAATTTCCCTTATTATGGGGCAAAAGGCAAAAATTTTCTTTAATTTTAGGGCAAAATTGCAGAAATTTCCCTTATTTGGTCAAAATTACAGAAATTTCCCTAATTTTGGGAAAAAAATTGCAGAAATTTTCCTTATTTTGGAGCAAAAATGCAAAAATTTTCCTTAATAAAGGACAAAAATACAGAAATTCTCCTGATTTTGGCGCAAAAATGCAAAAATTCCTCTTATTTTAGGCCAAAAATACAGAAATTACCCTTATATTTGGCAAAAATGCAGAAATTTCCCTTAATTTGGGGCAAAACTGCAGAAATTCCCCTTATTTGAAGCCAAAAAGGCAAAAATTTCCCTTATTTTGGGGCAAAAGTATAGAACTTTACCTTATTTTAGGATAATATTGCAGAAATTTACCTTATTTTGTTGCAATAATGAAGAAATTCTCATTATTTGGTGGTAAAAAGGCAGAAATATCCCTTATTTTGGAACAAAATATCAGAAATTCCCCTTTTTTTGTTTCAAAAAGGCAGAAACTCACTCTATTTTGGAGAAAAAATAAAGAAATATCCCTTATTTTGGTGCAAAATTGCATAAATTTTTCTTATTATGGGGCAAAATGGCAGAAATTCCCTTAATTTTGGGGAAAAATTGCAGAAACTTCCTTTATTTTGGGGCAAAATATCAGAAATTCCCCTACTTTTAGGGCAAAATTTCAGAAAATTCCCTTATTTGGGGCAAAATTACAGAAATTCCCCTAATTTTGGGGAAAAATTGTAGAAATTCCCCTTATTTTGGAGCAAAAATGCAGAAATTTTCCTTAATACAAGGCAAAAATTCAGAAATTCCCCTTATTTTGGGGCAAAAATGCAGAAATTCCCCTTATTTTAGGCCAAAAATACAGAAATTACCCTTATTTTTGAGCAAAAGTGCAGAAATTTCCCTTAATTTGGGACAAAAATGCAGAAATTCCCTTTATTTGGGGCCAAAAAGGCAGGAATTTCCCTTATTTTGGGGCAAAACTATAGAAATTTAACTTATTTTAGGATAATATTGCAGAAATTTCCCTTATTTTGTGGCAAAAATGAAGAAATTTCCATTATTTTGGGGTAGAAAGGCAGAAATTCCCTTTATTTTGGAACAAAATTGCAGAAATTTCCCATATTTTTAGGCAAAAATGCACTAATGCTTTTAATTTTGGGGCAAAATTTAGAAATTCCACTAATTTTTAGGCAAAAAGGCAGAAATTCGACTTATTTGGGGTAAAAATTCAGAAATTTCCCTTTTTTTGGGTCTAAAAGGCAAAAAATTCTTCTTTTTTGAGGCAAATTGCAGAAATTTCCCTTATTTTGTGGCAAAAATTCTGTAATGCTTCTAATTTTGGGGCAAAAAGCAGAAATTCCATTAATTTTGGGGCAAAAAGACAGAAATTCCCCTTATTGTGGAGGAAATTAATGAAATTTTTTTTTTGGTACAAAATTGCAGAAATTTCTTTTATTTTTAAGCAAAATTACAGAAATTTCCTGTATCTTGTGGCAAAAATACAGAAATTCCATTTATTTCAGGGCAAAAGGGCAGAAATTACGCTTTTTTGGGGTCAAATTCCAGAAATTACCCTTATTTTAGGGAAAAAGCCTGAAATTCCTCTTATTTTGTGCCAAAAAGGCAGAAATTCTTCTTATTTTTGAGCAAAAGGAAGAAATTCCACATAATTTTGGCCGATAATGCAGAAATTCCCATTATTTTGGGGCAAAAACACAGTAATGCACCTAATTTGGGGGCAAAAAGGCAGAAATTGCCCTAATTATAAGGCAAAAAGCCAGAAATTCACCTTATTTTGGGGCAAAAATGCTTAGATTCCTTTTATTTTGGAGCAAAAATGCAGAAATTTTTCTTATTTTAGGGAAAAAAAGACAGAAATTATCATTACTTTAGGCCAAAAATAGAAATTACCCCTATTTTAGGCCAAAAAGACTAAATTCTCCTTATTTTGGGGCAAAAAGGCAGAAATTCCCCTTAATGTTGGGCAAAAATGCAGAAATTTCCCTTAATTTTGTGCTAAAATGCATAAATTCCCCTTATTTTGGGCCAAATAGGCAGAAATTTCCCTTATTTTGAGGCAAAAGGATAGAAATTTAACTTATTTTAGGATAAAATTTCAGAAAATTCCCTTATTTTGTGGCAAAAATGCAGAAATTCCCATTATTTTATGGTAAAAATGCTAAAATTTCCCTTATTTTGGAACAAAATTGCAGAAATTTCCCATATTTTGGGGCAAAAATGCAGAAATATCCCTTTTTTGGGACAAAATTGCAGAAATTTCCTTTATTTTGAGGCAAATTGCAGAAATTTCCCTTATTTTGGGGTAAAAATGCAGTAATGCTTCTAATTTTGGAGCAAAAATTCAGAAATTCCCCTAATTTTGGGACAAAAAGTCAGAAATACCCATTATTGTGGGGCAAAATTGCTGAGATTTTCCTTTTTTTGGACAAAATTGCAAAAATTTCCCTTACTTTGAGGTAAAATTGCAGAAATTTCCCTTTTCTTGGGTAAAAATGTGAGAAATTCTCCTAATTTCAGGTCATAAAGGCAGAAATTCCATTATTAGGGGGCAAATTGCAGAAATTACCCTTATTTTAGGGCAAAAAGACTGAAATTCTTCTTATTTTTTGCCTTAAAGGCAGAAATACTTTTTATTTTAGGGCAAAAATCAGAAATTCCAATTAATTTTGGGCAAAAATGCAGAAATTTCCCTTATTTTGGGCAAAAAGACAGTAATGCACCTAATTTGGGGTCAAAAAGGCAGAAATTCTCCTCATTTTGGGGCAAAAAGGCAGAAATTTCCATTATTTTTTTGTGCAAAATTGCAGAAATTTTCCTCATCATAGGACAAAAATCCAGAAATTCCCCTCATTTTAGGTCAAAAAGGCAGAAATTCCGCTAATTTTGGGCCAAATTGCAGAAATTAAACTTATTTAAGGGAAGAAGACTGAAATTCCCCTTATTTTGTGACAAAAAGGCAGAAATTCTTCTTATTTTAGGGCAAAAAGGCAGAAATTCCAATTAATTTTGGGGAAAAATGCAGAAATTTCCCTTATTTTTGGGGCAAAAACACAGTAATGCCCGTAATTTTGCGGCAAAAATGCAGAAATTCCTCTAATTTTGGGGCAAAATGCAGAAATTCCCCTTATTGTGGGGCAAAATTGCAGAAATTTCTTTTTTTTTGGGACAAAATTGCAAAAATTTCTCTTATTTTGGGGCAAAATTGCAGAAATTCCTCTAATTTTGAGGAAAAATTGCATAAATTCCACTTATTTTTGGGCAAAAATCCTGAAATTCCCCTTATTTTGGAGCAAAAATGCAGAAATTCCACTAATTTTGTGGCAAAAAGGCAGAAATTCCCCTAATTTTAGGGCAAAAAGGCAGAAATTCCTTTATTTTGGGGGCAAAAATGCTGAATTTCCTTTTATATTGGAGCAAAAATGCAGAAATTCCACTAATTTTGGGGCAAAAAGGCAGAAATTCCAATTATTTGGGGGCAAAAATTCAGAAATTCCACTAATTTTGGGGCAAAAGGGCAGAAATTCCACTTATTTGGGGGCAAAAATTCCGAAATTTCACTTTTTTGGTCAAAAAGACAGAAAATTCTTGTTTTTTAAGCAAATTGCAAAAATTTCCCTTATTTTTTGGCAAAAATTCTGTAATGCTTCAAATTTTGGGGCAAAAATCAGAAATTCCGTTAATTTTGGGGCAATAAGACAGAAATTCCCCTTATTGTGGGGCAAAATTAATGAAATTTCTGTTTTTTGGAACAAAATTGCAGAAATTTTCCTTATTTTTAAGCAAAATTGCAGAAATTTCCTTTATCTTGTTGCAAAAATACAGAAATTCCTCTTATTTCAGGGCAAAAGGGCAGAAATTACACTTTTTGGGGGGCAAATTCCAGAAATTACCCTTTTTTAGGGAATAAGCCTTAAATTTCTTTTATTTTGTGCCAAAAAGGCAGAAATTCTTCTTATTTTAGAGCAAAAAGGCAGAAATTCCAAATAATTTTGGCCAAAAATGCAGAAATTTCCATTATTTTGGGGCAAAAACACAGTAATGCACCTAATTTGGGGGCAAAAATGCAGAAATTACCCTAATTTTTGGGGCAAAAAGGCAGAAATTCCCCTTATTTTGGGGCAAAAATGCTGAAATTCCCCTTATTTTGGAGCAAAAATGCAGAAATTTTCCTTATTTTAGGGCAAAAAGACAGAAATTATCATTATTTTAGGCCAAAAATAGAAATTACCCTTATTTTAGGCCAAAAAGACTAAATTCCCTTTATTTTGAGGCAAAAAGGCAAAATTCCCCTTATTTTAGGGCAAAAAGGCAGAAATTCCCCTTAATTTTAGGCAAAAATGCAGGTATTTCTTTTAATTGTGGGCAAAAATGCAGAAATTCCCCTTATTTTGGGCCAAATAGGCAGAAATTTCCCTTATTTTGAGGCAAAAGGATAGAAATTTAACATATTTTAGGATAAAATTGCAGAAACTTCCATTAATTTGTGGCAAAAATGCCGAAATTCCCATTATTTTGAGGTAAAAAGGCAGAAATTTCTCTTATTTTGGAACAAAATTGCAGAAATTTCCCCTATTTTGAGGCAAAAATGCAGTAATGCTGCTAATTTTGGAAGAAAATTCAGAAATTTCACTAATTTTGGGGCAAAAAGGCAAAAATCCCTATTATTTGGGGCAAAAATGCAGAAATATCTTTTTTTTGGGACAAAATTGCAGAAATTTCCTTTATTTTGAGGCAAATTGCAGAAATTTCCTTTATTTTGGTGTAAAAATGCAGTAATGCTTCCAATTTTGGAGCAAAAATTCAGAAATTCCCCTAATTTGGGGGCAAAAATGCAGAAATTCCCTTTATTGTGGGGCAAAATTGCTGAGATTTCACTTTTTTTGGACAAAATTGCAAAAATTTCCTTTATTTTGGTGTAAAATTGCAGAAATTTCCCTTTTCTTGCACAAAAATGTTAGAAATTTCCGTTCTTTCATGTCATAAAGGCAGAAATTCCACTTATTAGGGGGCAAATTGCAGAAATTACCCTTATTTTAGGGCAAAAAGACTGAAATTCCCATTATTTTTTGCCTTAAAGGCAGAATTTTTTTTTATTTTAGGGCAAAAATCAGAAATTCCACTTAATTTTGGGCAAAAATGCAGAAATTTTCCTTAATTTGTGGCAAAAATGCAGAAATTCCCCTTATTTTTAGCCAAATAGGCAGAAATTTCCCTTATTTTGAGGCAAAAGTTGAGAAATTTAACTTATTTTAGGATAAAATTTCAGAAACTTCCCTTATTTTGTGGCAAAAATGCAGAAATTCCCATTATTT
The DNA here is from genome assembly GCF_963924665.1 of Micromys minutus. Lineage (NCBI taxonomy): Eukaryota > Metazoa > Chordata > Mammalia > Rodentia > Muridae > Micromys > Micromys minutus. The sequence continues at coordinate 60,962 of NW_027667478.1, forward strand.
TGTGGTAAAAATGAAGAAATTTCCCTTATTTTGTAACAAAATTGCAGAAATTTCCCATATTTTGGGGCAAAAAAGCAGTAATGCTTCGAATTTTGGAGCAAAATTCAGAAATTTCACAAATTTTGGTACAAAATTCAGAAATTTCACTAATTTTGGGGCAAAAAGGCAGAAATTCCTATTATTTTGTGGCAAAAATTCAGAAATTCATTTTATTTGGGGGCAAAAAGGCAGAAATTCTCCTCATTTTAGGGCAAGAAGGCAGAAATTCCCTTTATTTTGGAGCAAAAATGAAGAAAATTCCCTTATTTTGATGCAAAATTGCATAAATTTTTCTTATTATAGGGCAAAAGGCAAAAATTTTCTTTAATTTTAGGGCAAAATTGCAGAAATTTCCCTTATTTGGGTCAAAATTACAGAAATTCCCCTAATTTTGGGAAAAAATTGCAGAAATATCCTTTATTTTGGAGCAAAAATGCAAAAATTTTCCTTAATAAAGGACAAAAGTACAGAAATTCCCCTGATATTGGCTCAAAAATGCAAAAATTACTCTTATTTTAGGCCAAAAATACAGAAATTACCCTTATATTTGGCAAAAATGCAGAAATTTCCCTTAATTTGGGGCAAAACTGCAGAAATTCCCCTTATTTGAAGCCAAAAAGGCAAAAATTTCCCTTATTTTGGGGCAAAAGTATAGAACTTAACCTTATTTTAGGATAATATTGCAGAAATTTACCTTATTTTGTTGCAATAATGAAGAAATTCTCATTATTTTGCGGTAAAAAGGCAGAAATTTCCCTTATTTTGGAACAAAATTGCAGAAATTTCCCATATTTTGGGGCAAAAATGCAGTAATGCTTCTAATTTTGGAGCAAAATTCAGAAATTTAACTAATTTTGGGGCAAAAAGGCAAAAATCCCTATTATTTTGGGGCAAAAATGCAGAAATATCCCTTTTTTGGGACAAAATTGCAGTAATTTCCTTTATTTTGAGGCAAATTGCAGAAATTTCCCTTATTTTGGGGTAAAAATGCAGTAATGCTTCTAATTATGGAGGAAAAATTCAGAAATTCCTCTAATTTTGGGGCAAAAAGGCAGAAATTCCCCTTCTTGTGGGGCAAAATTGCTGAGATTTCCCTTTTTTAGGACAAAATTGCAAAAATTTCCCTTATTTTGGAGTAAAATTGCAGAAATTTCCCTTATCTTGCACAAAAATGTTAGAAATTCCCGTTCTTTCATGTCATAAAGGCAGAAATTCCACTTATTAGGGGGCAAATTGCAGAAATTACCCTTATTTTAGGGCAAAAAGACTGAAATTCCCCTTATTTTTTGCCTTAAAGGCAGAAATTTTTTTTTTATTTTAGGGCAAAAATCAGAAATTCCACTTAATTTTGGGCAAAAATGCAGAAATTTTCCTTAATTTGTGGCAAAAATGCAGAAATTCCCCTTATTTTTAGCCAAATAGGCAGAAATTTCCCTTATTTTGAGGCAAAAGTTGAGAAATTTAACTTATTTTAGGATAAAATTTCAGAAACTTCCCTTATTTTGTGGCAAAAATGCAGAAATTCCCATTATTTTGTGGTAAAAATGAAGAAATTTCCCTTATTTTGTAACAAAATTGCAGAAATTTCCCATATTTTGGGGCAAAAAAGCAGTAATGCTTCGAATTTTGGAGCAAAATTCAGAAATTTCACAAATTTTGGTACAAAATTCAGAAATTTCACTAATTTTGGGGCAAAAAGGCAGAAATTCCTATTATTTTGTGGCAAAAATTCAGAAATTCCTTTTATTTGGGGGCAAAAAGGCAGAAATTCTCCTCATTTTAGGGCAAGAAGGCAGAAATTCCCTTTATTTTGGAGCAAAAATGAAGAAAATTCCCTTATTTTGATGCAAAATTGCATAAATTTCCCTTATTATGGGGCAAAAGGCAAAAATTTTCTTTAATTTTAGGGCAAAATTGCAGAAATTTCCCTTATTTGGTCAAAATTACAGAAATTTCCCTAATTTTGGGAAAAAAATTGCAGAAATTTTCCTTATTTTGGAGCAAAAATGCAAAAATTTTCCTTAATAAAGGACAAAAATACAGAAATTCTCCTGATTTTGGCGCAAAAATGCAAAAATTCCTCTTATTTTAGGCCAAAAATACAGAAATTACCCTTATATTTGGCAAAAATGCAGAAATTTCCCTTAATTTGGGGCAAAACTGCAGAAATTCCCCTTATTTGAAGCCAAAAAGGCAAAAATTTCCCTTATTTTGGGGCAAAAGTATAGAACTTTACCTTATTTTAGGATAATATTGCAGAAATTTACCTTATTTTGTTGCAATAATGAAGAAATTCTCATTATTTGGTGGTAAAAAGGCAGAAATATCCCTTATTTTGGAACAAAATATCAGAAATTCCCCTTTTTTTGTTTCAAAAAGGCAGAAACTCACTCTATTTTGGAGAAAAAATAAAGAAATATCCCTTATTTTGGTGCAAAATTGCATAAATTTTTCTTATTATGGGGCAAAATGGCAGAAATTCCCTTAATTTTGGGGAAAAATTGCAGAAACTTCCTTTATTTTGGGGCAAAATATCAGAAATTCCCCTACTTTTAGGGCAAAATTTCAGAAAATTCCCTTATTTGGGGCAAAATTACAGAAATTCCCCTAATTTTGGGGAAAAATTGTAGAAATTCCCCTTATTTTGGAGCAAAAATGCAGAAATTTTCCTTAATACAAGGCAAAAATTCAGAAATTCCCCTTATTTTGGGGCAAAAATGCAGAAATTCCCCTTATTTTAGGCCAAAAATACAGAAATTACCCTTATTTTTGAGCAAAAGTGCAGAAATTTCCCTTAATTTGGGACAAAAATGCAGAAATTCCCTTTATTTGGGGCCAAAAAGGCAGGAATTTCCCTTATTTTGGGGCAAAACTATAGAAATTTAACTTATTTTAGGATAATATTGCAGAAATTTCCCTTATTTTGTGGCAAAAATGAAGAAATTTCCATTATTTTGGGGTAGAAAGGCAGAAATTCCCTTTATTTTGGAACAAAATTGCAGAAATTTCCCATATTTTTAGGCAAAAATGCACTAATGCTTTTAATTTTGGGGCAAAATTTAGAAATTCCACTAATTTTTAGGCAAAAAGGCAGAAATTCGACTTATTTGGGGTAAAAATTCAGAAATTTCCCTTTTTTTGGGTCTAAAAGGCAAAAAATTCTTCTTTTTTGAGGCAAATTGCAGAAATTTCCCTTATTTTGTGGCAAAAATTCTGTAATGCTTCTAATTTTGGGGCAAAAAGCAGAAATTCCATTAATTTTGGGGCAAAAAGACAGAAATTCCCCTTATTGTGGAGGAAATTAATGAAATTTTTTTTTTGGTACAAAATTGCAGAAATTTCTTTTATTTTTAAGCAAAATTACAGAAATTTCCTGTATCTTGTGGCAAAAATACAGAAATTCCATTTATTTCAGGGCAAAAGGGCAGAAATTACGCTTTTTTGGGGTCAAATTCCAGAAATTACCCTTATTTTAGGGAAAAAGCCTGAAATTCCTCTTATTTTGTGCCAAAAAGGCAGAAATTCTTCTTATTTTTGAGCAAAAGGAAGAAATTCCACATAATTTTGGCCGATAATGCAGAAATTCCCATTATTTTGGGGCAAAAACACAGTAATGCACCTAATTTGGGGGCAAAAAGGCAGAAATTGCCCTAATTATAAGGCAAAAAGCCAGAAATTCACCTTATTTTGGGGCAAAAATGCTTAGATTCCTTTTATTTTGGAGCAAAAATGCAGAAATTTTTCTTATTTTAGGGAAAAAAAGACAGAAATTATCATTACTTTAGGCCAAAAATAGAAATTACCCCTATTTTAGGCCAAAAAGACTAAATTCTCCTTATTTTGGGGCAAAAAGGCAGAAATTCCCCTTAATGTTGGGCAAAAATGCAGAAATTTCCCTTAATTTTGTGCTAAAATGCATAAATTCCCCTTATTTTGGGCCAAATAGGCAGAAATTTCCCTTATTTTGAGGCAAAAGGATAGAAATTTAACTTATTTTAGGATAAAATTTCAGAAAATTCCCTTATTTTGTGGCAAAAATGCAGAAATTCCCATTATTTTATGGTAAAAATGCTAAAATTTCCCTTATTTTGGAACAAAATTGCAGAAATTTCCCATATTTTGGGGCAAAAATGCAGAAATATCCCTTTTTTGGGACAAAATTGCAGAAATTTCCTTTATTTTGAGGCAAATTGCAGAAATTTCCCTTATTTTGGGGTAAAAATGCAGTAATGCTTCTAATTTTGGAGCAAAAATTCAGAAATTCCCCTAATTTTGGGACAAAAAGTCAGAAATACCCATTATTGTGGGGCAAAATTGCTGAGATTTTCCTTTTTTTGGACAAAATTGCAAAAATTTCCCTTACTTTGAGGTAAAATTGCAGAAATTTCCCTTTTCTTGGGTAAAAATGTGAGAAATTCTCCTAATTTCAGGTCATAAAGGCAGAAATTCCATTATTAGGGGGCAAATTGCAGAAATTACCCTTATTTTAGGGCAAAAAGACTGAAATTCTTCTTATTTTTTGCCTTAAAGGCAGAAATACTTTTTATTTTAGGGCAAAAATCAGAAATTCCAATTAATTTTGGGCAAAAATGCAGAAATTTCCCTTATTTTGGGCAAAAAGACAGTAATGCACCTAATTTGGGGTCAAAAAGGCAGAAATTCTCCTCATTTTGGGGCAAAAAGGCAGAAATTTCCATTATTTTTTTGTGCAAAATTGCAGAAATTTTCCTCATCATAGGACAAAAATCCAGAAATTCCCCTCATTTTAGGTCAAAAAGGCAGAAATTCCGCTAATTTTGGGCCAAATTGCAGAAATTAAACTTATTTAAGGGAAGAAGACTGAAATTCCCCTTATTTTGTGACAAAAAGGCAGAAATTCTTCTTATTTTAGGGCAAAAAGGCAGAAATTCCAATTAATTTTGGGGAAAAATGCAGAAATTTCCCTTATTTTTGGGGCAAAAACACAGTAATGCCCGTAATTTTGCGGCAAAAATGCAGAAATTCCTCTAATTTTGGGGCAAAATGCAGAAATTCCCCTTATTGTGGGGCAAAATTGCAGAAATTTCTTTTTTTTTGGGACAAAATTGCAAAAATTTCTCTTATTTTGGGGCAAAATTGCAGAAATTCCTCTAATTTTGAGGAAAAATTGCATAAATTCCACTTATTTTTGGGCAAAAATCCTGAAATTCCCCTTATTTTGGAGCAAAAATGCAGAAATTCCACTAATTTTGTGGCAAAAAGGCAGAAATTCCCCTAATTTTAGGGCAAAAAGGCAGAAATTCCTTTATTTTGGGGGCAAAAATGCTGAATTTCCTTTTATATTGGAGCAAAAATGCAGAAATTCCACTAATTTTGGGGCAAAAAGGCAGAAATTCCAATTATTTGGGGGCAAAAATTCAGAAATTCCACTAATTTTGGGGCAAAAGGGCAGAAATTCCACTTATTTGGGGGCAAAAATTCCGAAATTTCACTTTTTTGGTCAAAAAGACAGAAAATTCTTCTTTTTTAAGCAAATTGCAAAAATTTCCCTTATTTTTTGGCAAAAATTCTGTAATGCTTCAAATTTTGGGGCAAAAATCAGAAATTCCGTTAATTTTGGGGCAATAAGACAGAAATTCCCCTTATTGTGGGGCAAAATTAATGAAATTTCTGTTTTTTGGAACAAAATTGCAGAAATTTTCCTTATTTTTAAGCAAAATTGCAGAAATTTCCTTTATCTTGTTGCAAAAATACAGAAATTCCTCTTATTTCAGGGCAAAAGGGCAGAAATTACACTTTTTGGGGGGCAAATTCCAGAAATTACCCTTTTTTAGGGAATAAGCCTTAAATTTCTTTTATTTTGTGCCAAAAAGGCAGAAATTCTTCTTATTTTAGAGCAAAAAGGCAGAAATTCCAAATAATTTTGGCCAAAAATGCAGAAATTTCCATTATTTTGGGGCAAAAACACAGTAATGCACCTAATTTGGGGGCAAAAATGCAGAAATTACCCTAATTTTTGGGGCAAAAAGGCAGAAATTCCCCTTATTTTGGGGCAAAAATGCTGAAATTCCCCTTATTTTGGAGCAAAAATGCAGAAATTTTCCTTATTTTAGGGCAAAAAGACAGAAATTATCATTATTTTAGGCCAAAAATAGAAATTACCCTTATTTTAGGCCAAAAAGACTAAATTCCCTTTATTTTGAGGCAAAAAGGCAAAATTCCCCTTATTTTAGGGCAAAAAGGCAGAAATTCCCCTTAATTTTAGGCAAAAATGCAGGTATTTCTTTTAATTGTGGGCAAAAATGCAGAAATTCCCCTTATTTTGGGCCAAATAGGCAGAAATTTCCCTTATTTTGAGGCAAAAGGATAGAAATTTAACATATTTTAGGATAAAATTGCAGAAACTTCCATTAATTTGTGGCAAAAATGCCGAAATTCCCATTATTTTGAGGTAAAAAGGCAGAAATTTCTCTTATTTTGGAACAAAATTGCAGAAATTTCCCCTATTTTGAGGCAAAAATGCAGTAATGCTGCTAATTTTGGAAGAAAATTCAGAAATTTCACTAATTTTGGGGCAAAAAGGCAAAAATCCCTATTATTTGGGGCAAAAATGCAGAAATATCTTTTTTTTGGGACAAAATTGCAGAAATTTCCTTTATTTTGAGGCAAATTGCAGAAATTTCCTTTATTTTGGTGTAAAAATGCAGTAATGCTTCCAATTTTGGAGCAAAAATTCAGAAATTCCCCTAATTTGGGGGCAAAAATGCAGAAATTCCCTTTATTGTGGGGCAAAATTGCTGAGATTTCACTTTTTTTGGACAAAATTGCAAAAATTTCCTTTATTTTGGTGTAAAATTGCAGAAATTTCCCTTTTCTTGCACAAAAATGTTAGAAATTTCCGTTCTTTCATGTCATAAAGGCAGAAATTCCACTTATTAGGGGGCAAATTGCAGAAATTACCCTTATTTTAGGGCAAAAAGACTGAAATTCCCATTATTTTTTGCCTTAAAGGCAGAATTTTTTTTTATTTTAGGGCAAAAATCAGAAATTCCACTTAATTTTGGGCAAAAATGCAGAAATTTTTCTTAATTTGTGGCAAAAATGCAGAAATTCCCCTTATTTTTAGCCAAATAGGCAGAAATTTCCCTTATTTTGAGGCAAAAGTTGAGAAATTTAACTTATTTTAGGATAAAATTTCAGAAACTTCCCTTATTTTGTGGCAAAAATGCAGAAATTCCCATTATTTTGTGGTAAAAATGAAGAAATTTCCCTTATTTTGTAACAAAATTGCAGAAATTTCCCATATTTTGGGGCAAAAAAGCAGTAATGCTTCGAATTTTGGAGCAAAATTCAGAAATTTCACAAATTTTGGTACAAAATTCAGAAATTTCACTAATTTTGGGGCAAAAAGGCAGAAATTCCTATTATTTTGTGGCAAAAATTCAGAAATTCATTTTATTTGGGGGCAAAAAGGCAGAAATTCTCCTCATTTTAGGGCAAGAAGGCAGAAATTCCCTTTATTTTGGAGCAAAAATGAAGAAAATTCCCTTATTTTGATGCAAAATTGCATAAATTTTCCTTATTATAGGGCAAAAGGCAAAAATTTTCTTTAATTTTAGGGCAAAATTGCAGAAATTTCCCTTATTTGGGTCAAAATTACAGAAATTCCCCTAATTTTGGGAAAAAAATTGCAGAAATATCCTTTATTTTGGAGCAAAAATGCAAAAATTTTCCTTAATAAAGGACAAAAGTACAGAAATTCCCCTGATATTGGCTCAAAAATGCAAAAATTACTCTTATTTTAGGCCAAAAATACAGAAATTACCCTTATATTTGGCAAAAATGCAGAAATTTCCCTTAATTTGGGGCAAAACTGCAGAAATTCCCCTTATTTGAAGCCAAAAAGGCAAAAATTTCCCTTATTTTGGGGCAAAAGTATAGAACTTAACCTTATTTTAGGATAATATTGCAGAAATTTACCTTATTTTGTTGCAATAATGAAGAAATTCTCATTATTTTGCGGTAAAAAGGCAGAAATTTCCCTTATTTTGGAACAAAATTGCAGAAATTTCCCATATTTTGGGGCAAAAATGCAGTAATGCTTCTAATTTTGGAGCAAAATTCAGAAATTTAACTAATTTTGGGGCAAAAAGGCAAAAATCCCTATTATTTTGGGGCAAAAATGCAGAAATATCCCTTTTTTGGGACAAAATTGCAGTAATTTCCTTTATTTTGAGGCAAATTGCAGAAATTTCCCTTATTTTGGGGTAAAAATGCAGTAATGCTTCTAATTATGGAGGAAAAATTCAGAAATTCCTCTAATTTTGGGGCAAAAAGGCAGAAATTCCCCTTCTTGTGGGGCAAAATTGCTGAGATTTCCCTTTTTTAGGACAAAATTGCAAAAATTTCCCTTATTTTGGAGTAAAATTGCAGAAATTTCCCTTATCTTGCACAAAAATGTTAGAAATTCCCGTTCTTTCATGTCATAAAGGCAGAAATTCCACTTATTAGGGGTCAAATTGAAGAAATTACCCTTATTTTAGGGCAAAAAGACTGAAATTCCCCTTATTTTTTGCCTTAAAGGCAGAAATTTTTTTTTATTTTAGGGCAAAAATCAGAAATTCCACTTAATTTTGGGCAAAAATGCAGAAATTTTCCTTAATTTGTGGCAAAAATGCAGAAATTCCCCTTATTTTTAGCCAAATAGGCAGAAATTTCCCTTATTTTGAGGCAAAAGTTGAGAAATTTAACTTATTTTAGGATAAAATTTCAGAAACTTCCCTTATTTTGTGGCAAAAATGCAGAAATTCCCATTATTTTGTGGTAAAAATGAAGAAATTTCCCTTATTTTGTAACAAAATTGCAGAAATTTCCCATATTTTGGGGCAAAAAAGCAGTAATGCTTCGAATTTTGGAGCAAAATTCAGAAATTTCACAAATTTTGGTACAAAATTCAGAAATTTCACTAATTTTGGGGCAAAAAGGCAGAAATTCCTATTATTTTGTGGCAAAAATTCAGAAATTCCTTTTATTTGGGGGCAAAAAGGCAGAAATTCTCCTCATTTTAGGGCAAGAAGGCAGAAATTCCCTTTATTTTGGAGCAAAAATGAAGAAAATTCCCTTATTTTGATGCAAAATTGCATAAATTTTCCTTATTATGGGGCAAAAGGCAAAATTTTTTAATTTTAGGGCAAAATTGCAGAAATTTCCCTTATTTGGGTCAAAATTACACAAATTCCCCTCATTTTGGGAAAAAAATTGCAGAAATTTCCCTTATTTTGGAGCAAAAATGCAAAAATTTTCCTTAATAAAGGACAAAAATTCCTCTTATTTTAGGCCAAAAATACAGAAATTACCCTTATATTTGGCAAAAATGCAGAAATTTCCCTTAATTTGGGGCAAAACTGCAGAAATTCCCCTTATTTGAAGCCAAAAAGGCAAAAATTTCCCTTATTTTGGGGCAAAAGTATAGAACTTTACCTTATTTTAGGATAATATTGAAGAAATTTACCTTATTTTGTTGCAATAATGAAGAAATTCTCATTATTTTGGGGTAAAAAGGCAAAAATTTCCCTTATTTTGGAACAAAATTGCAGAAATTTCCCATATTTTGGGGCAAAAATGCAGTAATGCTTCTAATTTTGGAGCAAAATTCAGAAATTTACCTAATTTTGGGGCAAAAAGGCAAAAATCCCTATTATTTTGGGGCAAAAATGCAGAAATATCCCTTTTTTGGGACAAAATTGCAGTAATTTCCTTTATTTTGAGGCAAATTGCAGAAATTTCCCTTATTTTGGGGTAAAAATGCAGTAATGCTTCTAATTATGGAGGAAAAATTCAGAAATTCCTCTAATTTTGGGGAAAAAGGCAGAAATCCCCCTTCTTGTGGGGCAAAATTGCTGAGATTTCCCTTTTTTAGGACAAAATTGCAAAAATTTCCCTTATTTTGGAGTAAAATTGCAGAAATTTCCTTTATCTTGCACAAAAATGTTAGAAATTCCCGTTCTTTCATGTCATAAAGGCAGAAATTCCACTTATTAGGGGGCAAATTGCAGAAATTACCCTTATTTTAGGGCAAAAAGACTGAAATTTCCCTTATTTTTTGCCTTAAAGGCAGAAATTTTTTTTATTTTAGGGCAAAAATCAGAAATTCCACTTAATTTGTGGCAAAAATGCAGAAATTCCCCTTATTTTTAGCCAAATAGGCAGAAATTTCCCTTATTTTGAGGCAAAAGTTGAGAAATTTAACTTATTTTAGGATAAAATTGCAGAAACTTCCCTTATTTTGGGGCAAAAATGCAGAAATTCCCATTATTTTGTGGTAAAAAGGAAGAAATTTCCCTTATTTTGGAACAAAATTGCAGAAATTTCCCATATTTTGGGGCTAAAAAGCAGTAATGCTTCGAATTTTGGAGCAAAATTTAGAAATTTCACAAATTTTGGGACAAAATTCAAAAATTTTACTAATTTTGGGGCAAAAAGGCAGAAATTCCTATTATTTTGTGGCAAAAATGCAGAAATTCTTTTTATTTGGGGGCAAAAATGCAGAAATTCCCCTCATTTTAGGGCAAAAAGGCAGAAATTCCCTTTATTTTGGAGCAAAAATGAAGAAAATTCCCTTATTTTGGTGCAAAATTGCATAAATTTCCCTTATTATGGGGCAAAAGGCAGAAATTTTCCTAATTTTAGGGCAAAATTGCAGAAATTTCCCTTATTTGGGGCAAAATTAAAGATATTCCCCTAATTTTGGGAAAAAAATTGGAGAAATTTCCCTTATTTTGGAGCAAAAATGCAAAAATTTTCCTTAATACAGGGCAAAAATACAGAAATTCCCCTGATTTTGGCGCAAAAATGCAAAAATTCCTCTTATTTTAGGCCAAAAATACAGAAATTACCCTTATATTTGGGCAAAAATGCAGAAATTTCCCGTAATTTGGGTCAAAAATGCAGAAATTTCCCTTTTTTGGGGCCAAAAATGCAGGAATTTCCCTTATTTTGGGGCAAAAGTATAGAACTTTAACATATTTTACGATAATATTGCAGAAATTTACCTTATTTTGTTGCAAAAATGAAGAAATTCCCATTATTTTGGGGTAAAAACGCAGAAATTTCCCTTATTTTGGAACAAAATTGCAGAAATTTCCCATATTTTGGGGGAAAAATGCAGTAATGCTTCTAATTTTGAGGCAAAAATCAGAAATTTCACTAATTTTGGGGCAAAAAGGCAAAAATCCCTTTTATTTTTGGGCAAAAATTCAGAAATATACCGTTTTTAGGACAAAATTGCAGTAATTTCCTTTATTTTGAGGCAAATTGCAGAAATTTCCCTTATTTTGGGGTAAAAATGCAGTAATGCTTTTAATTTTGGAGCACAAATTCAGAATTCCCCTAATTTTGGGGCAAAAGGCAGAAATACCCATTATTGTGGGGCAAAATTGCTGAGATTTCCCCTTTTTTGGACAAAATTACAAAAATTTCCCTTATGTTGGGGTAAAATTGCAGAAATTTCCTTTTTCATGGGCAAAAATGTTAGAAATTCCCATTTTTTCAGGTCATAAAGGCAGAAATTCCACTTCTTAGGGGGCAAGTTGCAGAAATTACCCTTATTTTAGGGCAAAGAGACTAAAATTCCCCTTATTTTTTGCCTTAATAGCAGAAATTCTTTTTATTTTAGGGCAAAAATCAGAAATTCCACTTAATTTTGGGCAAAAATGCAGAAATTTTTCTTAATTTGTGGCAAAAATGCAGAAATTCCCCTTATTTTTGGCCAAATAGGCAGAAATTTCTCTTATTTTGAGGCAAAAGTTTAGAAATTTAACTTATTTTACGATAAAATTGCAGAAACTTCCCATATTTTGGGGCAAAAATGCAGAAATTCCCATTATTTTGTGGTAAAAAGGAAGAAATTTCCCTTATTTTGTAACAAAATTGCAGAAATTTCCCATATTTTGGGGCAAAAAAGCAGTAATGCTTTTAATTTTGGAGCAAAATTCAGAAATTTCACTAATTTTGGGACAAAATACAGAAATTTCACTAATTTTAAGGCAAAAAGTCAGAAATTCCTATTGTTTTTTGGCAAAAATGGAGAAATTCCTTTTATTTGGGGGCAAAAAGGCAGAAATTCTCTTCATTTTGGGGCAAAAATGCAGTAATGCTTCTAATTTTGGAGCAAAAAAATCAGAAAATCCCCTAATTTTGGGGCAAAAAGGAAGAAATTCTCTTTATTGTGGGGCAAAATTGCTGAGATTTCTCTTTCTTTGGACAAAATTGCAAATATTTCCTTTATTTTGGGGTAAAATTGCAGAAATTTTCTTTATCTTGTCCAAAAATACAGAAATTCCTCTTCTTTCATGTCACAAAGGCAGAAATTCCAATTTTTAGGGAACAAATTGTAGAAATTACGCTTTTTTTAGGGCAAAAAGCCTGAAATTCCTCTTATTTTGTACCAAAAAGGTAGAAATTCTTCTTATTTTAGGGCAAAAATGTGAAATTTCACTTAATTTTTGGCAAAAATGCAGAAATTTCCCTTATTTTGAACAAAAAGACAGTAATGCACCGAATTTGGGGACCAAAAGGCAGAAATTACCCTAATTTTTGGGGCAAAATGCAGAAATTCCCCTTATTTTGGGGAAAAAATGCTGAAATTCCCCTTATTTTGCAGCAAAAATGCAGAAATTTTCTTAATTTTAGGGCAAAAAGACAGAAATTCTCATTATTTTAGGCCAAAAATAGATATTACTGTTATTTTAGGCCAAAAAGACTAAATTCCCCTTATTTTAGGGCAAAAATCAGAAATTCCCCTTAATTTTGGGCAAAAATGCAGAAATTTCTTTTAATTGTGGGCAAAAATGCAGAAATTCCCCTTATTTTGGGCCAAATAGGCAGAAATTTCCCTTATTTTGAGGCAAAAGGAAAGAAATTTAACTTATTTTAGGATAAAATTTCAGAAACTTCCCTTATTTTGTGGCAAAAATGCAGAAATTCCCATTCTTTTGTGGTAAAAAGGCAGAAATTTCCCTTATTTTGGAACAAAATTGCAGAAATTTCCCATATTTTGGGGCAAAAAAGCAGTAATGCTTCAAATTTTGGAGCAAAATTCAGAAATTTCACAAATTTTGGGACACAATTCATAAATTTCACTAATTTTAGAGCAAAAAGGCAGAAATTCCTCATAATTTTGGCCAAAAATGTAGAAATTTCCATTATTTTGGGGCAAATAGACTGAAATTCCCCTTATTTTTTGCCTTAAACTCAGAAATTCTTTTTATTTTAGGGCAAAAATCAGAAATTCCACTTAATTTTGGGCAAAAATGCAGAAATTTTTCTTATTTTGGGCAAAAATTGCAGAAATTCCCCTAATTTTGAGGGAAAATTGCAGAAATTCCCCTTATTTAAGGGCAAAAATGCTGAAATTCCTTTTATTTTGGAGCAAAAATGCAGAAATTCCACTAATTTTGGGGCAAAAAGGCAGAAATTCCCCTAATTTTGGGGCAAAAATTCAGAAATTTCCCTTTTTTGGGTCAATAAGGCAAAAAAAATTTTTTTTGAGCAAATTGCAGAAATTTCCCTTATTTTGTGGCAGAAATTTTGTAATGCTTCTAATTTTGGGGCAAAAATCAGAAATTCTGTTAATTTTGGGGCAAAAAGACAGAAATTATCTTTATTATGGGGCAAAATTAATGAAATTTCTTTTTTTGGGACAAAATTGCCGAAATTTTCTTTATTTTTAAGCAAAATTGCAGAAATATCCATAATCTTGTGGCAAAAATACAGAAATTCCTTTTATTTCAGGACAAAAGGGCAGAGATTACGCTTTTTGGGGAACAAATTCCAGAAATTACCCTTATTTTAGGGAAAAAGCCTGAAATTCCTCTTATTTTGTGCCAAAAAGGCAGAAATTCTTCTAATTTTAGAGCAAAGAGGCAGAAATTCCACATAATTTTGGCAAAAAATCCAGAAATTTCCATTATTATGGTGCAAAAACACAGTAATGCACCTAATTTGGGGGCAAAATTGCAGAAATTACCCTAATTTTGGAGCAAAAATGCAGAAATTTTCCTTATTTTTGGGCAAAAAGACAGAAATTCTCATTATTTTAGGCCAAAAATAAAAATTACCCTTATTTTAGGCCAAAAAGACTGAATTCCCTTTATTTTGGGGCAAAAAGGCAGAAATTCTTCTTATTTTAGGGCAAAAAGGCAGAAATTCCCCTTAATTTTGTGCAAAAATGCAGAAATTTCCCTTAATTTTGGGCAAAAATGCAGAAATTCCCCTTATTTTGGGACAAATAGACAGAAATTTCCCTTATTTTGAGGCAAAAGTATAGAAATTTAACTTATATTAGGATAAAATTGCAGAAACTTCCCTTATTTTGGGGCAAAAATGCAGAAATTCCCATTATTTTGGGGTTAAAAGGCAGAAATTTCTTTTATTTTGGAACAAAATTGCAGAAATTTCCCATATTTGGGGGGAAAAATGCAGTAATGCTTCTAATTTTGGAGCAAAAATTCAGAAAATCTCCTAATTTTGGGGCAAAAAGGCAGAAATTCTCCTTATTGTGGGGCAAAATTGCTGAGATTTCCCTTTCTTTGGACAAAATTGCAAATATTTCCCTTATTTGGGGGTAAAATTGCAGAAATTTCCCTTACTTTGGAGCAAAAATGCCAAAATTTTCCTTAATACAGGGCAAAAATACAGAAATTCCCCTTATTTTAGGCCAAAAATACAGAAATTACCCTTATATTTGAGCAAAAATGCAAAAATTTCCCTTAATTTGGGGCAAAAATGCAGAAATTCCCCTTATTTGGGGCCAAAAAGGCAAGAATTTCCCTTATGTTGGGGCAAAAGTAATGAACTTTAAATTATTTTAGGATAATATTGCAGATATATACCTTATTTTGTGGCAAAAATGAAGAAATTCCCATTATTTTTAGGTAGAAAGGCAGAAATTCCCTTTATTTTGGAACAAAATTCCAGAAATTTCCCATATTTTTGGGCAAAAATGCACTAATGCTTCTAATTTTGGGGTAAAATTTAGAAATTCCACTAATTTTGGGGCAAAAATGTAGAAATTCCACTTATTTGGGGGCAAAAATTCAGAAATTTCCCTTTTTTGGGTCAAAAAGGCAGAAAATTCTCCTTTTTTGAGGCAAATTGCTGAAATTTCCCTTATTTTGTGGCAAAAATTCTGTAATGCTTCTAATTTTGGGGTAAAAATCAGAAATTCCATTAATTTTGGGGCAAAAAGACAGAAATTCCCCTTATTGTGGTGGAAATTAATGAAATTTCCGTTTTTTGGGACAAAATTGCAGAAATTTCCCTTATTTTTAAAAAAATTGCAGAAATTTCCTTTATCTTATGGCAAAAATACAGAAATTTCTTTTATTTCAGGGCAAAAGTGCAGAAATGACGCTTTTTTGGTTGCAAATTCCAGAACTTAACCATATTTTAGGCAAAAAGCCTGAAATTCCGCTTATTGTGTGCCAAAAAGGCAGAAATTCTTCTTATTTTAGAGCAAAAAGGCAGAAATTCCACATAATTTTGGCCAAAAATGCAGAAATTTCCATTATTTTGGGGCAAAAACACAGTAATGCACCTAATTTGGGGGCAAAAAGGCAGAAATTCCCCTAATTTGGGGGCAAAAACGAAGAAATTCCCCTTATTTTGGGGCAAAAATGCTGAAATTCCCCTTATTTTGAAGCAAAAATGCAGAAATTTTCCTTATGTTAGGGCAAAAAGACAGAAATTCTCATTATTTTAGGCCAAAAATAGACATTACCCTTATTTTAGGCCAAAAAGACTAAATTCCCCTCATTTTGGGCCAAAAAGGCAGAAATTCTACTTATTTTAGAGCAAAAAGGCAGAAATTCCCCTTAATTTTGGGCAAAAATACAGAAATTTCCTTTAATTTTGGGGAAAAATGCAGAAATTCCATTTATTTTGGGCCAAATAGGCAGAAATTTTCCTTATTTTGTGGCAAAATGATAGAAATTTAACTTATTTTAAGATAAAATTGCAGAAACTTCCCTTATTTTGTGGCAAAAATGCAGAAATTCTCATTATTTTGGGGTAAAAAGGCAGAAATTTCCCTTATTTTGAAACAAAATTGCAGAAATTTCCCATATTTTGGGGCAAAAATGCAGTAATGCTGCTAATTTTGGGGCAAACTTCAGAAATTTCACTAATTTTGAGGCAAAAAGGCAAAAATCCCTATTGTTTTGGGGCAAAAATGCAGAAATATCTCTTTTTTGGGACAAAATTGCAGAAATTTCCTTTATTTTGAGGCAAATTGCAGAAATTTCCTTTATTTTGGGGTAAAAATGCAGTAATGCTTCTAATTATGGAGGAAAAATTCAGAAATTCTCCTAATTTTGGGGCAAAAAGGCAGAAATTCCCCTTATTGTGGGGCAAAATTGCTGCGATTTCCCTTTTTTTTGACAAAATTGCAAAAATTTCCCTTATTTTGGGGTAAAATTGCAGAAATTTCCCTTATCTTGGGCAAAAATGTTAGAAATTCCCCTACTTTCAGGTCATAAAGGCAGAAATTCCACTTATTATGGGGCAATTTGCAGAAAATACCCTTATTTTAGGGCCAAAAGGCTGAAATTCCCCTTTATTTTTTGCCTTAAAGGCAGAAATTCTTTTTATTTTAGGGCTAAATCAGAAATTCCACTTAATTTTGCGCAAAAATGCAGAAATTTTTATTATTTTGGGCAAAAAGACAGTAATGCACCTAATTTGAAGGCAAAAAGGCAGAAATTCCCCTAATTTTGGGGCAAAAAGGCAGAAATTTCCTTTATTGTGGGGCAAAATTGCTGAGATCTCCCTTTTTTGGACAAAATTGCAAAAATTTCCCTTATTTTGGGGTAAAATTGCAGAAATTTCCCATATTTTGGGGTAAAAATGCAGTAATGCTTCTAATTTTGGAGCAAAAATTCAGAAATTCCCCTAATTTTGAGGCAAAAAGGCAGAAATTCCCCTTATTGTGGGGCAAAATTGCTGAGATTTCCCTTTCTTTGGACAAAATTGCAAAAATTTCTCTTATTTTGGGGTAAAATTGCAGAAATTTCCCTTATTTTGGGGTAAAAATGCAGTAATGCTTCTAATTTTGGAGCAAAAATTTAGAAATTCCCCTAAATTTGGGGCAAAATGGCAGAACTTCCCCTTATTGTGGGGGAAAATTGCTGAGATTTTTCTTACTTTGGACAAAATTGCAAAATCTTCCTTTATTTTGGGGTAAAATTGTAGAAATTTCTTTATCTTGGGCAAAAATACAGAAATTCTTCTTCTTTCAGGTCATAAAGGCAGAAATTCCACTTATTAGGTGGCAAATTGCAAAAATTACCCTTATTTTAGGGCAAAAAGCCTGAAATTCCTCTTATTTTGTTCCAAAAAGGCAGAAATTCTTCTTATTTCAGGGCAAAAATGAGAAATTCCACTTAATTTTGGGCAAAAATGCAGAAATTTCCCTTACTTTTAACAAAAAGACAGAAATGCACCTAATTTGGGGGCAAAAAGGCACAAATTACCATAATTTTTGGGGCGGAAAGGCAGAAATTCCTCTTATTTTGGGTCAAAAATGCTGAAATTCCCCTTATTTTCGAGCAAAAATGCAGAAATTTTCTTTATTTTAAGGCAAAAAGACAAAAATTCTCATTATTTTAGGCCAAAAATAGAAATTACCCTTATTTTAGGCCAAAAAGACTAAATTCTCTTTATTTTGGGGCAAAAGGGCAAAAATTCTACTTATTTTAGGGCAAAAAGGCAGAAATTCCCCTTAATTTTGGGCAAAAATGCAGAACTTTCTTTTAATTGTGGGCAAAAATGCAGAAATCCCCCTTATTTCTGGCAAAATAGGCAGAAATTTCCCTTATTTTGAAGCAAAATGATAGAAATTTAACTTATTTTAGGATAAAATTGCAGAAACTTCCCTTATTTTTTGGCAAAAATGCAGAAATTCCCATTATTTTGTGGTAAAAAGGCAGAAATTTCCCTTATTTTGCAACAAAATTGCAGAAATTTCCCATATTTTGGGGCAAAAAAGCAGTAATGCTTCTAATTTTGGAGCAAAATTCATAAATTTCACTAATTTTGGGGCAAAAAGGCAAAAATCCCTATTATTTGGGGCAAAAATTCAGAAATATCCCTTTTTTGGGACAAAATTGCAGAAATTTCCTTTATTTTGAGGCAAATTGCAGAAATTTCCTCTATTTTGGGGTAAAAATGCAGTAATGCTTCTAATTTTGGAGCAAAAATTCAGAAATTCCCCTAATTTGGGGGCAAAAATGCAGAAATTCCCCTTATTGTGGGGCAAAATTGCTGAGATTTCACTTTTTTTGGACAAAATTGCAAAAATTTCCCTTTTTTGGGGTAAAATTGCAGAAATTTCCCTTATCTTGGTAAAAATTTTAGAAATTACCGTTCTTTCAGGTCATAAAGGCAGAAATTCCACTTATTAGGGGGCAAATTGCAAAAATTACCCTTATTTTAGGGCAAAAAGACTGAAAATCCTTTTTTTTTTGCCTTAAAGGCAGAAATTCTTTTTATTTTACGGCAAAAATCAGAAATTCCACTTAATTTGTGGCAAAAATGCAGAAATTCCCTTTATTTTTAGACAAATAGGAAGAAATTTCCCTTATTTTGTGGCAAAAGTTTAGAAATTTAACTTATTTTAGGATAAAATTGCAGAAACTTTCCTTATTTTGTGGCAAAAATGCAGAAATTCCCATTATTTTGTTGTAAAAAGGAATAAATTTCCCTTATTTTGTAACAAAATTGCTGAAATTTCCCATATTTGGGGGCAAAAAAGCAGTAATGCTTCTAATATTGGAGCAAAATTCATTAATTTCACTAATTTTGGGACAAAATTCAGAAATTTCACTAATTTTGGGGCAAAAGGCAGAAATTCCTATTATTTTGTGGCAAAAATGCAGAAATTCCTTTTATTTGGGGGCAAAAAGCAGAAATTCTCCTCATTTTGGGGCAAAAAGGCAGAAATTCCCTTTATTTTGGAGCAAAAATGAAGAAAATTCCCTCATTTTGGTGCAAAATTGCATAAATTTCCCTTATTTTGGGGCAAAAAGGCAGAAATTCCCCTAATTTTAGGACAAAATTACAGAAATTTCCCTTTTTTGGGGCATAATTACAGAAATTCCCCTAATTTTGGGAAAAAATTGCAGAAATTCTCCTTATTTTGGAGCAAAAATGCAAAAATTTTCCTTAATACAGGGCAAAAATACAGAAATTCCCCTTATTTTGGGGCAAAAATGCAGAAATTGCTCTAATTTTAGGCCAAAAATACAGAAATTACCCTTATATTTGAGCAAAAATGCAGAAATTTCCCTTAATTTGGGGCAAAAAGGCAGAAATTCCCTTTATTTGGGGCCAAAAAGGCAGGAATTTCCCTTATTTTGGGGCAAAAGTATAGAACTTTAACTTATTTTAGGATAATATTGTAATAATTTACCTTATTTTGTGGCAAAAATGAAGAAATTCCCATTATTTTGGGGTAGAAAGGCAGAAATTCCCTTTATTTTGGAAATAAATTGCAGAAATTTCCCATATTTTTGGGCAAAAATGCACTAATGCTACTAATTTTGGGGCAAAATTTAGAAATTTTACTAATTTTAGGGCAAAAAGGCAGATATTCCACTTATTTGGGAGCATAAATTCAGAAATTTCTTTTTTTTTTGGGTCAAAACGGCAGAAAATTCTTCTTTTTTGAGGCAAATTGCTGAAATTTCCCTTATATTGTGGCAAAAATTCTGTAATGCTTCTAATTTAGGGGTAAAAATCAGAAATTCCGTTAATTTTGGGGCAAAAAGACAGAAATTCCCCTTATTGTGGGGGAAATTAATGAAATTTCCTTTTTTGGGGACAAAATTGCAGAAATTTCCCTTATTTTTAAGCAAAATTGCAGAAATTTCCTTTATCTTGTGGCAAAAATACAGAAATTCCTTTTATTTCATGGCAAAAGGGCAGAAATTACGCTTTTATGGTGGCAAATTCCAGAACTTACCCTTATTTTAGGAAAAAAGCCTGAATTTCCTATTATTTTGTGCCAAAAAATAAAAAATTCTTCTTATTTTAGAGCAAAAAGGCAGAAATTCCACATAATTTTGGCCAAAATGCAGAAATTTCCATTATTTTGGGGCAAAAACACAGTAATGCACATAATTTGGGGGCAAAAAGGCAGAAATTTCCCTAATTTGGGGGCAAAAAGGCAGAAATTCCCCTTATTTTGGGGCAAAAATGCTGAAATTCCCCTTATTTTGAAGCAAAAATGCAGAAAGTTTCCTTATGTTAGGGCAAAAAGACAGAAATTCTTATTATTTTAGGCCAAAAATAGAAATTACCCTTATTTTAAGCCAAAAAGACTAAATTCCCTTTGTTTTGAAGCAAAAGGCAGAAATTCCTCTTATTTTAGGGCAAAAAGGCAGAAATTCTCATTATTTTAGGCAAAAATGCAGAAATTTCCCTTAATTTTGGGCAAAAATGCAAAAATTCCCATTATTTTGGGCCAAATAGGTAGAATTTACACTTATTTTGTGGCAAAAGGATAGAAATTTAAATTATTTTAAGATAAAATTGCAGAAACTTCCCTTATTTTGTGGCAAAAATGCAGAAATTCCCATTATTTTGGGGTAAAAAGGCAGAAATTTCCCTTATTTAGGAACAAAATTGCAGAAATTTCCCATATTTTGGGGCAAAAATGCAGTAATGCTGCTAATTTTGGGGCAAAATTCAGAAATTTCACTAATTTTGAGGCAAAAAGGCAAAAATCCCTATTATTTTGGGACAAAAATTCAGAAATATCCCTCTTTTGGGAAAAAATTGCAGAAATTTCCTTTATTTTGAGGCAAATTGCCGAAAGTTTCTTTATTTTGGGGTAAAAATGCAGTAATAATTCTAATTATGAAGGAAAAATTCAGAAATTTCCCTAATTTTGGGGAAAAAGCAGAAATTCCCCTTATTGTGGGGAAAAATTGCTGAGATTTCCTTTTTTTTGGACAAAATTGCAAAAATTTTTCTTATTTTGATGTAAAATTGCAGAAATTTCCCTTATCTTGGGCAAATATGTTAGAAATTCCCCTTCTTTCAGGTCATAAAGGCAGAAATTCCACTTATTAGGGGGCAATTTGCAGAAAATACCCTTATTTTAGGGCAAAAAGTCTGAAATTCCCTTTATTTTTTGCCTTAAAGTCAGAAATTCTTTTTACTTTAGGGCATAAATCAGAAATTCCACTTAATTTTGGGCAAAAATGCAGAAATTTCCCTTATTTTGGGCAAAAAGACAGTAATGCACCTGATTTGAAGGCAAAAAGGCAGAAATTCCCCTAATTTTGGGGCAAAAAGGCAGAAATTTCTTTTATTGTGGGGCAAAATTGCTGAGATCTCCCTTTTTTTTGGACAAAATTGCAAAAATTTCCCTTATTTTGGGGTAAAATTGCAGAAATTTCCCATATTTTGGGGTAAAAATGCAGTAATGCTTCTAATTTTGGAGCAAAAATTCAGAAATTCCCCTAATTTTGAGGCAAAAAGGCAGAAATTCCCCTTATTGTGGGGCAAAATTTCTGAGATTTCCCTTTCTTTGGACAAAATTGCAAAAATTTCCTTTATTTTGGGGTAAAATTGCAGAAATTTCCCTTATTTTGGGGTAAAAATGCAGTAATGCTTCTAATTTTGGAGCAAAAATTTAGAAATTCCCCTAAGTTTGGGGTAAAAAGGCAGAACTTCCCCTTATTGTGGGGGAAAATTGCTGAGATTTTTCTTTCTTTGGACAAAATTGCAAAATCTTCCTTTATTTTGGGGTAAAATTGTAGAAATTTCCTTTATCTTGGGCAAAAATACAGAAATTCCTCTTTTTTCAGGTCATAAAGGCTGAAATTCTACTTATTAGGGGGCAAATTGCAGAAATTACCCTTATTTTAGGGCGAAAAACCTGAAATTCCTCTTATTTTGTGCCAAAAGGCAGAAATTCTTCTTATTTTAGGGCAAAAATGAGAAATTCCACTTAATTTTTGGCAAAAATGCAGAAATTTCCCTTATTTTGAACAAAAACACAGTAATGCACCTAATTTGGGGGCAAAAAGGCAGAAATTACCCTAATTTTTGGGGCAAAAAGGCAGAAATTCCTCTTATTTTGGGTCAAAAATGCTGAAATTCCCCTTATTTTCATGCAAAAATGCAGAAATTTTCCTTATTTTAAGGCAAAAAGACAGAAATTCACATTATTTTAGGACAAAAATAGAAATTACCCTTATTTTAGTCCAAAAAGACTAAATTCACCCTATTTTGGGGAAAAAAGGAAAAATTCCCCTTATTTTAGGGCAAAAAGGCAGAAATTCCCCTTAATTTTGGACGAAAATGCAGAACTTTCTTTTAATTGTGGGCAAAAATGCAGAAATCCCCCTTATTTTGGGACAAATAGGCAGAAATTTCCCTTATTTTGAGGCAAAAGGATAGAAATTTAATTATTTTAGGATAAAATTGCAGAAACTTCCCTTATTTTGTGGCAAAAATGCAGAAATTCCCATTATTTTGGGGTAAAAAGGCAGAAATTTCCCTTATTTTGGAACAAAATTGCAGAAATTTCCCATATTTTGGGGCAAAAATGCAGTAATGTTTCTAATTTTGGAGCAAAATTCAGAAATTTCACTAATTTTGGGGCAAAAAGGCAAAAATCCCTATTATTTGGGGTAAAAATGCAGATATATCCCTTTTTTGGGACAAAATTGAAGAAATTTCCTTTATTTTTAGGCAAATTGCAGAAATTTCCTCTATTTTGGGGTAAAAATGCAGTAATGCTTCTAATTTTGGAGCAAAAATTCAGAAATTCCCCTAATTTTGGTGCAAAAATGCAGAAATTCCCCTTATTGTGGGGCAAAATTGCTGAGATTTCCCTTTTTTTGGACAAAATTGCAAAAATTTCCCTTATTTTGGGGTAAAATTGCAGAAATTTCCCATATTTTGGGGTAAAAATGCAGTAATGCTTCTAATTTTGGAGCAAAAATTCAGAAATTCCCCTAATTTTGAGGCAAAAAGGCAGAAATTCCCCTTATTGTGGGGCAAAATTTCTGAGATTTCCCTTTCTTTGGACAAAATTGCAAAAATTTCCTTTATTTTGGGGTAAAATTGCAGAAATTTCCCTTATTTTGGGGTAAAAATGCAGTAATGCTTCTAATTTTGGAGCAAAAATTTAGAAATTCCCCTAAGTTTGGGGTAAAAAGGCAGAACTTCCCCTTATTGTGGGGGAAAATTGCTGAGATTTTTCTTTCTTTGGACAAAATTGCAAAATCTTCCTTTATTTTGGGGTAAAATTGTAGAAATTTCCTTTATCTTGGGCAAAAATACAGAAATTCCTCTTTTTTCAGGTCATAAAGGCTGAAATTCTACTTATTAGGGGGCAAATTGCAGAAATTACCCTTATTTTAGGGCGAAAAACCTGAAATTCCTCTTATTTTGTGCCAAAAGGCAGAAATTCTTCTTATTTTAGGGCAAAAATGAGAAATTCCACTTAATTTTTGGCAAAAATGCAGAAATTTCCTTTATTTTGAACAAAAACACAGTAATGCACCTAATTTGGGGGCAAAGAGGCAGAAATTACCCTAATTTTTGGGGCAAAAAGGCAGAAATTCCTCTTATTTTGGGTCAAAAATGCTGAAATTCCCCTTATTTTCATGCAAAAATGCAGAAATTTTCCTTATTTTAAGGCAAAAAGACAGAAATCCACATTATTTTAGGACAAAAATAGAAATTACCCTTATTTTAGTCCAAAAAGACTAAATTCACCCTATTTTGGGGCAAAAGGGCAGAAATTCCCCTTATTTTAGGGCAAAAAGGCAGAAATTCCCCTTAATTTTGGACGAAAATGCAGAACTTTCTTTTAATTGTGGGCAAAAATGCAGAAATCCCCCTTATTTTGGGCCAAATAGGCAGAAATTTCCCTTATTTTGAGGCAAAAGGATAGAAATTTAACTTATTTTAGGATAAAATTACAGAAACTTCCCTTATTTTGTGGCAAAAATGCAGAAAATTCCCATTATTTTGGGGTAAAAAGGCAGAAATTTCCCTTATTTAGGAACAAAATTGCAGAAATTTCCCATATTTTAGGGCAAAAATGCAGTAATGCTGCTAATTTTGGGGCAAAATTCAGAAATTTCACTAATTTTGAGGCAAAAAGGCAAAAATCCCTATTATTTTGGGGCAAAAATTCAGAAATATCCCTTTTTTGGGACAAAATTGCAGAAATTTCCTTTATTTTTAGGCAAATTGCCGAAATTTCCTTATTTTGGGGTAAAAATGCAGTAATAATTCTAATTATGGAGGAAAAATTCAGAAATTTCCCTAATTTTAGAGAAAAAAGCAGAAATTCCCTTTATTGTGCAGAAAAATTGCTGAGATTTCCCTTTTTTTGGACAAAATTGCAAAAATTTCCCTTATTTTGATGTAAAATTGCAGAAATTTCCCTTATCTTGGGCAAATATGTTAGAAATTCCCCTTCTTTCAGGTCATAAAGGCAGAAATTCCACTTATTAGGGGGCAATTTGCAGAAAATACCCTTATTTTAGGGCATAAAGACTGAAATTCCCCTTATTTTTTGCCTTAAAGGCAGAAATTCTTTTTATTTTAGGGCATAAATCAGAAATTCCACTTAATTTTGGGCAAAAATGCAGAAATTTCCCTTATTTTGGGCAAAAAGACAGTAATGCACATAATTTGAAGGCAAAAAGGCAGAAATTCCCCTAATTTTGGGGCAAAAAGGCAGAAATTTCCCTTATTGTGGGGCAAAATTGCTGAGATCTCCCTTTTTTTGGACAAAATTGCAAAAATTTCCCTTATTTGGGGGTAAAATTGCAGAAATTTCCCATATTTTGGGGTAAAAATGCAGTAATGCTTCTAATTTTGGAGCAAAAATTCTGAAATTCCCCTAATTTTGGAGCAAAAAGGCAGAAATTTCCCTTATTGTGGGGCAAAATTGCTGAGATTTCCCTTTCTTTGGACAAAATTGCAAAAATTTCCCTTATTTTGGGGTAAAATTGCAGAAATTTCCCTTATTTTGGGGTAAAAATGCAGTAATGCTTCTAATTTTGGAGCAAAAATTTAGAAATTCCCCTAAGTTTGGGGCAAAAAGGCAGAACTTCTTGTTATTGTGGGGGAAAATTGCTGAGATTTTTCTTTCTTTGGACAAAATTGCAAAATCTTCCTTTATTTTGGGGTAAAATTGTAGAAATTTCTTTTATCTTGGGCAAAAATACAGAAATTCCTCTTTTTTCAGGTCATAAAGGCAGAAATTCCACTTATTAGGGGGCAAATTGCAGAAATTACCCTTATTTTAGGGCGAAAAGCCTGAAATTCCTCTTATTTTGTGCCAAAAGGCAGAAATTCTTCTTATTTAAGGGCAAAAATGAGAAATTCCACTTAATTTTGGACAAAAATGCAGAAATTTCCTTTATTTTGAACAAAAAGACAGTAATGCACCTAATTCGGGGGCAAAAAGGCAGAAATTACCCTAATTTTTGGGGCAAAAAGGCAGAAATTCCTTTTATTTTGGGTCAAAAATGCTGAAATTCCTCTTATTTTCGAGCAAAAATGCAGAAATTTTCCTTATTTTAAGGCAAAAAGACAGAAATTCTCATTATTTTAGGCCAAAAATAGAAATAACCCTTATTTTAGGCCAAAAAGACTAAATACACCCTATTTTGGGGCAAAAAAGCAGAAATTCCCCTTATTTTAGGCCAAAAAGGCTAAATTCCCCTTATTTTGGGGCAAAAGAGCAGAAATTCCCCTTATTTTAGCGCAAAAAGGCAGAAATTCCCCTTAATTTTGGACGAAAATGCAGAACTTTCTTTTAATTGTGGGCAAAAATGCAGAAATCCCCCTTATTTTGGGCCAAATAGGCAGAAATTTCCCTTATTTTGAGGCAAAAGGATAGAAATTTAATTTATTTTAGGATAAAATTGCAGAAACTTCCCTTATTTTGTGGCAAAAATGCAGAAATTCCCATTATTTTGGGGTAAAAAGGCAGAAATTTCCCTTATTTAGGAACAAAATTGCAGAAATTTCCCATATTTTGGGGCAAAAATGCAGTAATGCTGCTAATTTTGGGGCAAAATTCAGAAATTTCACTAATTTTGAGGCAAAAAGGCAAAAATCCCTATTATTTTGGGGCAAAAATTCAGAAATATCCCTTTTTTGGGACAAAATTGCAGAAATTTCCTTTATTTTGAGGCAAATTGCCGAAATTTTCCTTATTTTGGGGTAAAAATGCAGTAATAATTCTAATTATGGAGGAAAAATTCAGAAATTTCCCTAATTTTAGGGAAAAAAGCAGAAATTCCCCTTATTGTGCGGGAAAATTGCTGAGATTTCCCTTTTTTTGGACAAAATTGCAAAAATTTCCCTTATTTTGATGTAAAATTGCAGAAATTTCTCTTATCTTGGGAAAATATGTTAGAAATTCCCCTTCTTTCAGGTCGTAAAGGCAGAAATTCCACTTATTAGGGGGCAATTTGCAGAAAATACCCTTATTTTAGGGCAAAAAGACTGAAATTTTTTTTATTTTTTGCCTTAAAGGCAGAAATTCTTTTAATTTTAAGGCATAAATCAGAAATTCCACTTAATTTTGGGCAAAAATGAAGAAATTTCCCTTATTTTGGGCAAAAAGACAGTAATGCACATAATTTGAAGGCAAAAAGGCAGAAATTCCCCTAATTTTGTGGCAAAAAGGCAGAAATTTCCTTTATTGTGGGGCAAAATTGCTGAGATCTCCCTTTTTTTGGACAAAATTGCAAAAATTTCCCTTATTTTGGGGTAAAATTGCAGAAATTTCCCATATTTTGGGGTAAAAATGCAGTAATGCTTCTAATTTTGGAGCAAAAATTCAGAAATTCCCCTAATTTTGAGGCAAAAAGGCAGAAATTCCCCTTATTGTGGGGGAAAATTGCTGAGACTTTTCTTTCTTTGGACAAAATTGCAAAATCTTCCTTTATTTTGGGGTAAAATTGTAGAAATTTTTTTATCTTGGGCAAAAATACAGAAATTCCTCTTTTTTCAGGTCATAAAACCTGAAATTCTACTTATTAGGGGGCAAATTGCAGAAATTACCATTATTTTAGGGCGAAAAACCTGAAATTCCTCTTATTTTGTGCCAAAAGGCAGAAATTCTTCTTATTTTAGGGCAAAAATGAGAAATTCCACTTAATTTTGGGCAAAAATGCAGAAATTTCCCTTATTTTGAACAAAAAGACAGTAATGCACCTAATTTGGGGGCAAAAAGGCAGAAATTACCCTAATTTCTGGGGCAAAAAGGCAGAAATTCCTCTTATTTTGGGTCAAAAATGCTGAAATTCCCCTTATTTTCGTGCAAAAATGCAGAAATTTTCCTTATTTTAAGGCAAAAAGACAGAAATTCACATTATTTTAGGACAAAAATAGAAATTACCCTTATTTTAGGCCAAAATGAATAAATTCACCCTATTTGGGGGAAAAAGGGCAGAAATTCCCCTTATTTTAGGGCAAAAAGGCAGCAATTCCCCTTAATTTTGGACGAAAATGCAGAACTTTCTTTTAATTGTGGGTAAAAATGCAGAAATCCCCCTTATTTTGGGCCAAATAGGCAGAAATTTCCCTTATTTTTAGGCAAAAGGATAGAAATTTAACTTGTTTTAGGATAAAATTGCAGAAACTTCCCTTATTTTGTGGCAAAAATGCAGAAATTCACATTATTTTGGGGTAAAAAGGCAGAAATTTCCCTTATTTAGGAACAAAATTGCAGAAATTTCCCATATTTTAGGGCAAAAATGCAGTAATGCTGCTAATTTTGGGGCAAAATTCAGAAATTTCACTAATTTTGAGGCAAAAAGGCAAAAATCCCTATTATTTTGGGGCAAAAATTCAGAAATATCCCTTTTTTGGGACAAAATTGCAGAAATTTCCTTTATTTTGAGGCAAATTGCCGAAATTTCCTTATTTTGGGGTAAAAATGCAGTAATAATTCTAATTATGGAGGAAAAATTCAGAAATTTCCCTAATTTTAGAGAAAAAAGCAGAAATTCCCTTTATTGTGCGGAAAAATTGCTGAGATTTCCCTTTTTTTGGACAAAATTGCAAAAATTTCTCTTATTTTGATGTAAAATTGCAGAAATTTCCCTTATCTTGGGCAAATATGTTAGAAATTCCCCTTCTTTCAGGTCATAAAGGCAGAAATTCCACTTATTAGGGGGCAATTTGCAGAAAATACCCTTATTTTAGGGCATAAAGACTGAAATTCCCCTTATTTTTTGCCTTAAAGGCAGAAATTCTTTTTATTTTAGAGCATAAATCAGAAATTCCACTTAATTTTGGGCAAAAATGCAGAAATTTCCCTTATTTTGGGCAAAAAGACAGTAATGCACATAATTTGTAGGCAAAAAGGCAGAAATTCCCCTAATTTTGGGGCAAAAAGGCAGAAATTTCCCTTATTGTGGGGCAAAATTGCTGAGATCTCCCTTTTTTTGGACAAAATTGCAAAAATTTCCATTATTTGGGGGTAAAATTGCAGAAATTTCCCATATTTTGGGGTAAAAATGCAGTAATGCTTCTAATTTTGGAGCAAAAATTCTGAAATTCCCCTAATTTTGGAGCAAAAAGGCAGAAATTTCCCTTATTGTGGGGCAAAATTGCTGAGATTTCCCTTTCTTTGGACAAAATTGCAAAAATTTCCCTTATTTTGGGGTAAAATTGCAGAAATTTCCCTTATTTTGGGGTAAAAATGCAGTAATGCTTCTAATTTTGGAGCAAAAATTTAGAAATTCCCCTAAGTTTGGGGCAAAAAGGCAAAACTTCCCCTTATTGTGGGGGAAAATTGCTGAGATTTTTCTTTCTTTGGACAAAATTGCAAAATCTTCCTTTATTTTGGGGTAAAATTGTAGAAATTTCCTTTATCTTGGGCAAAAATACAGAAATTCCTCTTTTTCAGGTCATAAAGGCAGAAATTCCACTTATTAGGGGGTAAATTGCAGAAATTACCCTTATTTTAGGGCGAAAAGCCTGAAATTCCTCTTATTTTGTTCCAAAAGGCAGAAATTCTTCTTATTTAAGGGCAAAAATGAGATATTCCACTTAAATTTGGGCAAAAATGCAGAAATTTCCTTTATTTTGAACAAAAAGACAGTAATGCACCTAATTTGGGGGCAAAAAGGCAGAAATTACCCTAATTTTTGGGGCAAAAAGGCAGAAATTCCTCTTATTTTGGGTCAAAAATGCTGAAATTCCTCTTATTTTCGAGCAAAAATGCAGAAATTTTCCTTATTTTAAGGCAAAAAGACAGAAATTCTCATTAGTTTAGGCCAAAAATAGAAATTACCCTTATTTTAGGCCAAAAAGACTAAATTCACCCTATTTTGGGGCAAAAAAGCAGAAATTTTTTTTATTTTAGGGCAAAAAGGCAGAAATTCCCTATAATTTTGGACGAAAATGGAGAACTTTCTTTTAATTGTGGGCAAAAATGCAGAAATCCCCCTTATTTTGGGCCAAATAGGCAGAAATTTCCCTTATTTTGAGGCAAAAGGATAGAAATTTAACTTATTTTAGGATAAAATTGCAGAAACTTCCCTTATTTTGTGGCAAAAATGCAGAAATTCCCATTATTTTGGGGTAAAAAGGCAGAAATTTACCTTATTTTGGAACAAAATTGCAGAAATTTCCCATATTTTGGGGCAAAAATGCAGTAATGTTTCTAATTTTTGAGCAAAATTCAGATATTTCACTAATTTTGGGGCAAAAAGGCAAAAATCCCTATTATTTGGGGCAAAAATGCAGATATATCCCTTTTTTGGGACAAAATTGAAGAAATTTCCTTTATTTTTAGGCAAATTGCAGAAATTTTCTCTATTTTGGGGTAAAAATGCAGTAATGCTTCTAATTATGGAGGAAAAATTCAGAAATTCCCGTAATTTTGGGGCAAAAATGCAGAAATTCCCCTTATTGTGGGGCAAAATTGCTGAGATTTCCCTTTTTTTGGACAAAATTGCAAAAATTTCTCTTATTTTGGGGTAAAATTGGAGAAATTTCCCTTATCTTGGTAAAAATTTTAGAAATTACCATTCTTTCAGGTCATAAAGGCAGAAATTCCACTTATTAGAGGGCAAATTGCAGAAATTACCCTTATTTTAGGGCAAAAAGACTGAAAATCCTTTTATTTTTGGCTTTAAAGGCAGAAATTCTTTTTATTTTAGGGCATAAATCAGAAATTCCACTTAATTTTGGGCAAAAATGCAGAAATTTTCTTTATTTTGGGCAAAAAGACAGTAATGCACATAATTTGAAGGCAAAAAGGCAGAAATTCCCCTAATTTTAGGGCAAAAAGGCAGAAATTTCTCTTATTGTGGGGCAAAATTGCTGAGATCTCTCTGTTTTTGGACAAAATTGCAAAAATTTCCCTTATTTTGTGGTAAAATTGCAGAAATTTCCCATATTTTGGGGTAAAAATGCAGTAATGCTTCCAATTTTGGAGCAAAAATTCAGAAATTCCCCTAATTTTGAGGCAAAAAGGCAGAAATTTCTTTTATTGTGGGGCAAAATTGCTGAGATTTCCCTTTCTTTGGACAAAATTGCAAAAATTTCCCTTATTTTGGGGTAAAATTGCAGAAATTTCCCTTATTTTGGGGTAAAAATGCAGTAATGCTTCTAATTTTGGAGCAAAAATTAAGAAATTTCCTTTATTTAGGGGCAAAAAGGCAGAACTTCCCCTTATTGTGGTGGAAAATTGCTGAGATTTTTCTTACTTTGGACAAAATTGCAAAATCTTCATCTATTTTGGGGTAAAATTGCAGAAATTTCCTTTATCTTGGGCAAAAATACAGAAGTTCCTTTTCTTTCAGGTCATAAAGGCAGAAATTCCCCTTTTTTTGGGGCAAAAATGCTGAAATTCCCCTTATTTTGGAGCAAAAATGCAGAAATTTTCTTCATTTTAGGGCAAAAAGACAGAAATTCTCATTATTTTAGGCCAAAAATAGAAATTACCCTAATTTTAGGCCAAAAAGACTAAATTCCCCTTATTTTGGGGCAAAAGGGCAGAAATTCCCCTTATTTTAGGGCAAAAAGGCAGAAATTCCCCTTAATTTTGGACGAAAATGCAGAACTTTCTTTTAATTGTGGGCAAAAATGCAGAAATCCCTCTTATTTTGGGCCAAATAGGCAGAAATTTCCCTTATTTTGAGGCAAAAGGATAGAAATTTAATTTATTTTAGGATAAAATTGCAGAAACTTCCTTTATTTTGTGGCAAAAATGCAGAAATTCCCATTATTTTGGGGTAAAAAGGCAGAAATTTCCCTTATTTTGGAACAAAATTGATGAAATTTCCCATATTTTGGGGCAAAAATACAGTAATGCTTCTAATTTTGGAACAAAATTCAGAAATTTCACTAATTTTGGGGCAAAAAGGTAAAAATCCCTATTATTTGGGGCAAAAATGCAGAAATATCTCTTTTTTCGGACTAAATGGCAGAAATTTCCTTTATTTTGAGGCAAATTGCAGAAATTTCCTCTATTTTGGGTTAAAAATGCAGTAATGTTCTAATTTTAGAGCAAAAATTCAGAAATTCCCTTAATTTTGGGGCAAAAATGCAGAAATTCCCCTTATTGTGGGGCAAAATTGCTGAGATTTTCCTTTTTTTGGACAAAATTGCAAAAATTTCCCTTATTTTGGGGTAAAATTGCAGAAATTTCCCTTATCTTGGTAAAAATTTTAGAAATTACCGTTCTTTCAGGTCATAAAGGCAGAAATTCCACTTATTAGGGGGCAAATTGCAGAAATTACCCTTATTTTAGGGCAAAAAGACTGAAAATCCCCTTATTTTTTGTCTTAAAGGCAGAAATTCTTTTTATTTTAGGGCAAAAATCATAAATTCCACTTACTTTGTGGCAAAAATGCAGAAATTCCCTTTATTTTTAGCCAAAGAGGCAGAAATTTCCCTTATTTTGTGGCAAAAGTTTAGAAATTTAACTTATTTTAGGATAAAATTGCAGAAACTTCCCTTATTTTGTTGAAAAAATGCAGAAATTCCCATTATTTTGTTGTAAAAAGGAAGAAATTTCCCTTATTTTGTAACAAAATTGCTGAAATTTCCCATATTTTAGGGCAAAAAAGCAGTAATGCTTCTAATTTTGGAGCAAAATTCAGAAATTTCACTAATTTTGGGACAAAATTAAGAAATTTCACTAATTTTGTTGCAAAAGTCAGAAATTCCTTTTATTTTGTGGCAAAAATGAAGAAATTCTTTTTATTTGGGGGCAAAACGGCAGAAATTCTCCTCATTTTGGGGCAAAAAGTCAGAAATTTCGTTTATTTTGGAGCAAAAATGAAGAAAATTCCCTTATTTTGGTGCAAAATTGCATAAATTTCCCTTATTATGGGGCAAAAAGGCAGAAATTCCCCTAACTTTAGGGCAAAATTGCAGAAATTTTCCTTATTTGGGGCATAATTACAGAAATTCCCCTAATTTTGGGAAAAATTGCAGAAATTCCTATTATTTTGGAGCAAAAATGCAAAAATTTTTCTTAATACAGGGCAAAAATACAGAAATTCCCTTTTTTTGGGGGCAAAAATGCAGAAATTGCTCTTATTTTAGGCCAAAAATACAGAAATTAACCTTATATTTGTGCAAAAATGCAGAAATTTTTCTTAATTTGTTGCAAAAATGCAGAAATTCCCTTTATTTGGGGCCAAAAAGGCAGGAATTTCCCTTATTTTGGGCAAAAGTATAGAACTTTAACTTATTTTAGGATAATATTGCAGAAATTTACCTTATTTTGTGGCAAAAATGAAGAAATTCCTATTATTTTGGGGTAGAAAGGCAGAAATTCCCTTTATTTTGGAACAAAATTGCAGAAATTTCCCATATTTTTGGGCAAAAATGCACTAATGCTTCTAATTTTGTGGCAAAATTTAGAAATTCCACTAATTTTGGGGCAAAAAGTCAGAAATTCCATTTATTTGAGGGCAAAAATTCCGAAATTTTTTTTTTGGGTCAAAAAGGCAGAAAATTCTTTTTTTTTTGAGGCATATTGCTGAAATTTCCCTTATTTTGTGGCAAAAATTCTGTAATGTCTCTAATTTTAGGGTAAAAATCAGAAATTCCGTTAATTTTGGGGCAAAAAGACAGAAATTCCCCTTATTGTAGGGGAAATTAATGAAATTTCCTTTTTTTGGGACAAAATTGCAGAAATTTCACTTATTTTTAAGCAAAATTGCAGAAATTTCCTTTATCTTGTGGCAAAAATGCAGAAATTCCTTTTATTTCATGGCAAAAGGGCAGAAATTACGCTTTTTTGGTGGCAAATTCCAGAACTTACCCGTATTTTAGGAAAAAAGCCTGAATTTCCTCTTATTTTGTGCCAAAAAGGCAGAAATTCCTCTTATTTTAGAGCAAAAAGGCAGAAATTCCACATAATTTTGGCCAAAAATGCAGAAATTTCTATTATTTTGGGGCAGAAACACAGTAATGCACCTAATTTGGTGGTAAAAATGCATAAATTCCCCTAATTTGGGAGCAAAAAGGCAAAAATTCCCCTTAATTTTGGGCAAAAATGCAGAAATTTCCCTTAATTTTGGGCAAAAATGCAGAAATTCCCCTTATTTTGGGCCAAATAGGCAGAAATTTCCCTTATTTTGTTGCAAAAGGATAGAAATTTAACTTATTTTAAGAAAAAATTGCAGAAACTTCCCTTATTTTGTGGCAAAAATGCAGAAATTCTCATTATTTTGGGGTATAAAGGCAGAAATTTCCCTTATTTTGAACAAAATTGCAGAAATTTCCCATATTTTGGGGCAAAAATGCAGTAATGCTGCTAATTTTGGGGCAAAATTCAGAAATTTCACTAATTTTGAGGCAAAAAGGCAAAAATCCCTAATATTTTGGGGCAAAAATGCAGATATATTTCTTTTTTGGGACAAAATTGCAGAAATTTCCTTTATTTTGAGGCAAATTGCAGAAATTTCTTTTATTTTGGGGTAAAAATGCCGTAATGCTTCTAATTATGGAGGAAAAATTCAGAAATTCCCCTAATTTTGGGGCAAAAATGCAGAAATTCCCCTTATTGTGGGGAAAAATTGCTGAGATTTCACTTTTTTTGGACAAAATTGCAAAAATTTCCCTTATTTTGGGATAAAATTGCAGAAATTTCCTTTATCTAGGGCAAAAATATTAGAAATTCCCCTTCTTTCAGGTCATAAAGGCAGAAATTCCACTTATTAGGGGGCAATTTGCAGAAAATACCCTTATTTTAGGGCCAAAAAGCTGAAATTCCCCTTATTTTTTGCCTTAAAGGCAGAAATTCTTTTTATTTTAGGGCAAAAATCAGAAATTCCACTTAATTTTGGGCAAAAATGCAGAAATTTCCCTTATTTTGGGCAAAAAGACAGTAATGCACCTAATTTGAAGGCAAAAAGGCAGAAATTCCCCTAATTTTGGGGCAAAAAGGCAGAAATTCCCCTTATTTTGGGGCAAAAATGCTGAAATCCCCCTTATTTTGGAGTAAAAATGCAGAAATTTTCCTTATTTTAGGGCAAAAAGACAGAAATTCTCATTATTTTAGGCCAAAAATAGAAATTACCCTAATTTTAGGCCAAAAAAACTAAATTCCCCTCATTTTGGGGCAAAAAAGCAGAAATTCCCCTTATTTTAGAGCAAAAAGGCAGAAATTCCCCTTAATTTTGGGCAAAAAAAAAGAAAATTTCCTTAATTTTGGGCAAAAATGCAGAAATTCCTCTTATTTTGGGCCAAATAGGCAGAAATTTCTCTTATTTTGTGGCAGAAGTATAGAAATTTAACTTATTTTAAGATAAAATTGCAGAAACTTCCTTTATTTTGTGGCAAAAATGCAGAAAT
The DNA here is from genome assembly GCF_963924665.1 of Micromys minutus. NCBI lineage: Eukaryota > Metazoa > Chordata > Mammalia > Rodentia > Muridae > Micromys > Micromys minutus. Next base: position 95,849 of record NW_027667478.1, read on the forward strand.
TCTCATTATTTTGGGGTAAAAATGCAGAAATTTCCCTTATTTTGGAACAAAATTGCAGAAATTTCCCATATTTTTGGGCAAAAATGCAGTAATGCTGCTAATTTTGGGGCAAAATTCAGAAATTTCACTAATTTTGAGGCAAAAAGGCAAAAATCCCTATTATTTTGGGGCAAAAATGCAGAAATATTTCTTTTTTGGGACAAAATTGCAGAAATTTCCTTTATTTTGAGGCAAATTGCAGAAATTTCCTTTATTTTGTGGTAAAAATGCAGTAAGGCTTCTAATTATGGAGGAAAAATTCAGAAATTCCCCTAATTTTGGGGCAAAAAGGCAGAAATTTACCTTATTGTAGGGCAAAATTGCTGAGATTTCCCTTTTTTTGACAAAATTGCAAAAATTTCTCTTATTTTGGGGTAAAATTTCAAAAATTTCCCCTATCTTGTGCAAAAATGTAATAAATTCCTCTTCTTTCAGGTCATAAAGGCAGAAATTCCACATATTAGGGGGATTTGCAGAAAATACTCTTATTTTAGGGCCAAAAGGCTGAAATTCCCCTTATTTTTTGCCTTAAAGGCAGAAATTATTTTTATTTTAGGGCAAAAATCAGAAATTCCACTTAATTTTGGGCAAAAATGCAGAAATTTCCTTTATTTTGGGCAAAAAGACAGTAATGCACCTACTTTGAAGGCAAAAAGGCAGAAATTCCCCTAATTTTGGGGCAAAAAGGCAGAAATTTCCCTTATTGTGGGGCAAAATTGCTGAGATCTCCCTTTTTTTGGACAAAATTGCAAAAATTTCCCTTATTTTGGGGTAAAATTGCAGAAATTTCCCTTAATTTGGGGTAAAAATGCAGTAATGCTTCTAATTTTGGAGCAAAAATTTAGAAATTCCCCTACTTTTGGGGCAAAAATGCAGAACTTCCCGTTATTGTGGGGAAAAATTGCTGAGATTTTTCTTTCTTTGGACAAAATTGCAAAATCTTCCTTTATTTTGGGGTAAAATTGTAGAAATTTCCTTTATCTTGGGCAAAAATACAGAAATTCTTCTTCTTTCAGGTCATAAAGGCAGAAATTCCACTTATTAAGGGGCAAATTACAGAAATTACCCTTATTTTAGGGCAAAAAGCCTGAAATTCTTCTTATTTTGTCCCAAAAAGGCAGAAATTCTTCTTATTTTAGGGCAAAAATGAGAAATTCCACTTAATTTTGGGCAAAAATGCAAAAATTTTCCTTATTTAGAACAAAAAGACAGTGATGCACCTAATTTGGGTGCAAAAAGGCAGAAATTACCCTAATTTTTGGGTCAAAAAGTCAGAAATTCCTCTTATTTTGCGTCAAAAATGCTGAAATTCCCCTTATTTTCGAGCAAAAATGCAGAAATTTCCTTTATTTGGGGCCAAAAAGGCAGGAATTTCCCTTATTTTGGGGCAAAAGTATAGAACTTTAACTTATTTTAGGATAATATTGCAGAAATTTACCTTATTTTGTGGCAAAAATGAAGAAATTCCCATTATTTTGGTGTAGAAAGGCAGAAATTCCCTTTATTTTGGAACAAAATTGCAGAAATTTCCCATATTTTTGGGCAAAAATGCACTAATGCTTCTAATCTTGTGGCAAAATTTAGAAATTCCACTAATTTTGGGGCAAAAAGGCAGAAATTCCATTTATTTGGGGGCAAAAATTCCGAAATTTACTTTTTTGGGTCAAAAAGGCAGAAAATTCTTTTTTTTTTTGAGGCAAATTGCTGAAATTTCCCTTATTTTGTGGCAAAAATTGTGTAATGCCTCTAATTTTAGGGTAAAAATCAGAAATTCCGTTAATTTTGGGGCAAAAAGACAGAAATTCCCCATATTGTGGGGGAAATTAATGAAATTTCCTTTTTTTGGGACAAAATTGCAGAAATTTCCCTTATTTTTAAGCAAAATTGCAGAAATTTCCTTTATCTTGTGGCAAAAATGCAGAAATTCCTTTTATTTCATGGCAAAAGGGCAGAAATTACGCTTTTTTGGTGGCAAATTCCAGAACTTACCCGTATTTTAGGAAAAAAGCCTGAATTTCCTCTTATTTTGTGCCAAAAAGGCAGAAATTCTTCTTATTTTAGAGCAAAAAGGCAGAAATTCCACATAATTTTGGCCAAAAATGCAGAAATTTCTATTATTTTGGGGCAAAAACAGAGTAATGCACCTAATTTGGTGGTAAAAATGCATAAATTCCCCTAATTTGGGGGCAAAAAGGCAAAAATTCCCCTTAATTTTGGGCAAAAATGCAGAAATTTCCCTTAATTTTGGGCAAAAATGCAGAAATTCCCCTTATTTGGGCCAAATAGGCAGAAATTTCACTTATTTTGTTGCAAAAGGATAGAAATTTAACTTATTTTAAGAAAAAATTGCAGAAACTTCCCTTATTTTGTGGCAAAAGTGCAGAAATTCTCCTTATTTTGGGGTATAAAGGCAGAAATTTCCCTTATTTTGAACAGAATTGCAGAAATATCCCATATTTTGGGGCAAAAATGCAGTAATGCTGCTAATTTTGGGGCAAAATTCAGAAATTTCACTAATTTTGAGGCAAAAAGGCAAAAATCCCTATTATTTTGGGGCAAAAATGCAGATATTTTTTTTTTTGGGGTAAAATTGCAGAAATTTCCTTTATCTAGGGCAAAAATATTAGAAATTTCCCTTCTTTCAGGTCATAAAGGCAGAAATTCCACTTATTAGGGGGCAATTTGCAGAAAATACCCTTATTTTAGGGCCAAAAAGCTGAAATTCCCCTTATTTTTTGCCTTAAAGGCAGAAATTCTTTTTATTTTAGGGCAAAAATCAGAAATTCCACTTAATTTTGGGCAAAAATGCAGAAATTTCCCTTATTTTGGGCAAAAAGTCAGTAATGCACCTAATTTGAAGGAAAAAAGGCAGAAATTCCCCTTATTTTGGGGCAAAAATGCTGAAATCCCCCTTCTTTTGGAGCAAAAATGCAGAAATTTTCCTTATTTTAGGGCAAAAAGACAGAAATTCTCATTATTTTAGGCCAAAAATAGAAATTACCCTAATTTTAGGCCAAAAAAACTAAATTCCCCTCATTTTGGGGCAAAAAGGCAGAAATTCCCCTTATTTTAGGGCAAAAAGGCAGAAATTCCCCTTAATTTTGGGCAAAAAAGAAGAAATTTTCCTTAATTTTGGGAATAAATGCAGAAATTCCCCTTATTTTGGGCCAAATAGGCAGAAATTTCCCTTATTTTGTGGCAGAAGTATAGAAATTTAACTTATTTTAAGATAAAATTACAGAAACTTCCCTTATTTTGTGGCAAAAATGCAGAAATTCTCATTATTTTGGGGTAAAAATGCAGAAATTTCCCTTATTTTGGAACAAAATTGCAGAAATTTCCAATATTTTTGGGCAAAAATGCAGTAATGCTGCTTATTTTGGGGCAAAATTCAGAAATTTCACTAATTTTGAGGCAAAAAGGCAAAAATCCCTATTATTTTGGGGCAAAAATGCAGAAATATTTCTTTTTTGGGACAAAATTGCAGAAATTTCCTTTATTTTGAGGCAAATTGCAGAAATTTCCTTTATTTTGGAGTAAAAATGCAGTAATGCTTCTAATTATGGAAGAAAAATTCAGAAAATCCCCTAATTTTGGGGCAAAAACGCAGAAATTTACCTTATTGTAGGGCAAAATTGCTGAGATTTCCCTTTTTTTGACAAAATTGCAAAAATTTCTCTTATTTTGGGGTAAAATTTTAGAAATTTCCCCTATCTTGTGCAAAAATGTTAGAAATTCCCCTTCTTTCAGGTCATAAAGGCAGAAATTCCACTTATTAGGGGGCAATTTGCAGAAAATACTCTTATTTTAGGGCCAAAAGGCTGAAAGTCCCCTTATTTTTTGCCTTAAAGGCAGAAATTCTTTTTATTTTAGGGCAAAAATCAGAAATTCCACTTAATTTTGGGCAAAAATGCAGAAATTTCCTTTATTTTGGGCAAAAAGACAGTAATGCACCTACTTTGAAGGCAAAAAAGCAGAAATTCCCCTAATTTTGGGGCAAAAAGGCAGAAATTTCCCTTATTGTGGGGCAAAATTGCTGAGATCTCCCTTTTTTTGGACAAAATTGCAAAAATTTCCCTTATTTTGGGGTAAAATTGCAGAAATTTCCCTTAATTTGTGGTAAAAATGCAGTAATGCTTCTAATTTTGGAGCAAAAATTCAGAAATTCCCCTAATTTTGAGGCAAAAAGGCAGAAATTCCCCTTATTGTGGGGCAAAATTGCTGAGATTTCTCTTTCTTTGGCCAAAATTGCAAAAATTTCTCTTGGGGTAAAATTGCAGAAATTTCCCTTATTTTGGGGTAAAAATGCAGTAATGCTTCTAATTTTGGAGCAAAAATTTAGAAATTCCCCTACTTTTGGGGCAAAAATGCAGAACTTCCCCTTATTGTGGGGGAAAATTGCTGAGATTTTTCTTTCTTTGGACAAAATTGCAAAATCTTCCTTTATTTTGGGGTAAAATTGTAGAAATTTCCTTTATCTTGGGCAAAAATACAGAAATTCTTCTTCTTTCAGGTCATAAAGGCAGAAATTCCAATTATTAAGGGGCAAATTGCAGAAATTACTCTTATTTTAGGGCAAAAAGCCTGAAATTCTTCTTATTTTGTCCCAAAAAGGCAGAAATTCTTCTTATTTTAGGGCAAAAATGAGAAATTCCACTTAATTTTGGGCAAAAATGCAAAAATTTCTCTTATTTAGAACAAAAAGACAGTGATGCACCTAATTTGGGGGCAAAAAGGCAGAAATTACCCTAATTTTTGAGGCAAAAAGGCAGAAATTCCTCTTATATTGCGTCAAAAATGCTGAAATTCCCCTTATTTTCGAGCAAAAATGCAGAAATTTCCTTATTTTAAGGCAAAAAGACAGAAATTCTCATTATTTTAGGCCAAAAATAGAAATTACCCTTATTTTAGGCCAAAAAGGCTAAATTCCCCTTATTTTGGGGCAAAAGGGCAGAAATTCCCCTTATTTTAGGGCAAAAAGGCAGAAATTCCCCTTAATTTTGGAAGAAAATGCAGAACTTTCTTTTAATTGTGGGCAAAAATGCAGAAATCCCCCTTATTTTGGACCAAATAGGCAGAAATTTCCCTTATTTTGAGGCAAAAGGATAGAAATTTAACTTATTTTAGGATAAAATTGCAGAAACTTCCCTTATTTTGTGGCAAAAATGCAGAAACTCCCATTATTTTGGGGTAAAAAGGCAGAAATTTCCCTTATTATGGAATAAAAATGCAGAAATTTCCCATATTTTGGGGCAAAAATGCAGTAATGCTTCTAATTTTGAGCAAAATTTAGAAATTTCACTAATTTTGGGGCAAAAAGGAAAAAATCCCTATTATTTGTGGCAAAAATGCAGAAATATCCCTTTTTTGGGACAAAATTGCAGAAATTTCCTTTATTTTGAGGCAAATTGCAGAAATTTCATCTATTTTGGGGTAAAAATGCAGTAATGCTTCTATTTTGGAGCACAAATTCAGAAATTCCCCTAATTTTGGGGGAAAAATGCAGAAATTCCCCTTATTGTGGGGCAAAATTGCTGAGATTTCCATTTTTGGACAAAATTGCAAAAATTTCCTTTATTTTTGGCGTAAAATTGCAGAAATTTCCCTTATCTTGGTAAAAATTTTAGAAATTACCGTTCTTTCAGGTCATAAAGGCAGAAATTCCACTTATTAGGGGGCAAATTTCAGAAATTACCCTTATTTTAAGGCAAAAAGACTGAAAATCCCCTTATTTTTTGCCTTAAAGGCAGAAATTCTTTTTATTTTAGGGCATAAATCAGAAATTCCAATTAATTTGTGGCAAAAATGCAGAAATTTCCCTTATTTTGGGCAAAAAGGCAGAAATTTCCCTTATTGTGGGGCAAAATTGCTGAGATCTCCCTTTTTTGGACAAAATTGCATAAATTTCCCTTATTTTGGGGTAAAATTGCAGAAATTTCCCATATTTTGGGGAAAAATGCAGTAATGCTTCTAATTTTGGAGCAAAAATTAAGAAATTCCCCTAATTTTGGGGCAAAAAGGAAGAACTTTTCCTTATTGTGGGGGAAAATTGCTGAGATTTTTCTTTCTTTGGACAAAATTGCAAAATTTTTCTTTATTTTGGGGTAAAATTGCAGAAATTTCCTTTATCTTGGGCAAAAATACAGAAATTCCTCTTCTTTCAGGTCATAAAGGCAGAAATTCCACTTATTAGGGGGCAAATTGCAGAAATTACCCTTATTTTAGGGCAAAAAGCCTGAAATTCCTCTTATTTTGTGCCAAAAATGCAGAAATTCTTCTTATTTTAGGGCAAAAATGAGAAATTCCACTTAATTTTGGGCAAAAATGCAGAAATTTCCCTTTTTTTGAACAAAAAGACACTAATGCACCTAATTTGGGGGCAAAAATGCAGAAATTACTCTAATTTTTGGAGCAAAAAGGCAGAAATTCCACTTATTTTGGGACAAAAATGCTGAAATTCCCTCTATTTTGGAGCAAAAATGCAGAAATTTTCCTTATTTTAGGGCAAAAAGACAGAAATTCTCATTATTTTAGGCCAAAAATTGAAATTACCCTTATTTTAGGCCAAAAAGACTAAATTCCCCTTATTTTGGGGCAAAAGGGCAGAAATTCCTCTTATTTTATGGCAAGAAGCCAGAAATTGCCCTTAATTTTGGACGAAAATGCAGAACTTTTTTTTAATTGTGGGCAAAAATGCAGAAATCCCCCTTATTATGGGCCAAATATGCAGAAATTTCCCTTATTTTGAGGCAAAAGGATAGAAATTTAACTAATTTTAGGATAAAATTGCAGAAACTTCCCTTAATTTGTGGCAAAAATGCAGAAATTTTCATTATTTTGGGGTAAAAATGCAGAAATTTCCCTTATTTTGGAACAAAATTGCAGAAATTTCCCATATTTTGGGGCAAAAATGCAGTAATGCTTCTAATTTTGGAGCAAAATTCAGAAATTTCACTAATTTTGGGCAAAAAGGCAAAAATCCTTATTATTTGGGGCAAAAATGCAGAAATATCCCTTTTTTGGGACAAAATTGCAGAAATTTCCCTTATTTTGAGGCAAATTGCAGAAATTTCCTCTATTTTGGGGTAAAAATGCAGTAATGCTTCCAATTTTGGAGCAAAAATTCAGAAATTCCCCTAATTTTGGGGCAAAAATGCAAAAATTCCCCTTATTGTGGGGCAAAATTGCTGAGATTTCCCTATTTTTGGACAAAATTGCAAATATTTCCCTTATTTTGGGGTAAAATTGTAGAAATTACCCTTATCTTGGTAAAAAATTTAGAAATTACCGTTCTTTCAGGTCATAAAGGCAGAAATTCCACTTATTAGGGGGTAAATTGCAGAAATTACCCTCATTTTAGGGCAAAAAGACTGAAAATCCACTTATATTTGCCTTAAAGGCAGAAATTCTTTTTATTTTAGGGCAAAAATCAGAAATTCCACTTACTTTGTGTCAAAAATGCAGAAATTCCCTTTATTTTTAGCCAAATAGGCAGAAATTTCCCTTATTTTGTGGCAAAATTTTAAAAATTTAACTTATTTTAGGATAAAATTGCAGAATCTTCCCTTATTTTGTGGCAAAAATGCAGAAATTCCCATTATTTTGTTGTAAAAATGAAGAAATTTCCCATATTTTGTAACAAAATTGCTGAAATTTCCCATATTTTGGGGCAAAAAATAGTAATGCTTCTAATTTTGGAGCAAAATTCAGAAATTTCACTAATTTTGGGACAAAATTAAGATATTTCACTAATTTTGTTGCAAAAGGCAGAAAATCCTATTATTTTGTGGCAAAAATGCAGAAATTCCTTTTATTTGGGGGCAAAACGGCAGAAATTCTCCTCATTTTGGGGCAAAAAGGCAGAAATTCCCTTTATTTTGGAGCAAAAATGAAGAAAATTCCCTTATTTTGGTGCAAAATTGCATAAATTTTCCTTATTATGGGGCAAAAAGGCAGAAATTCCCCTAATTTTAGGGCAAAATTGCAGAAATTTCCCTTATTTGGGGCATAATTTCAGAAATTCCCCTAATTTTGGGAAAAAATTGCAGAAATTCCTATTATTTTTGAGCAAAAATGCAAAAATTTTCCTTAATACAGGGCAAAAATACAGAAATTCCCCTTATTTTGTGGCAAAAATGAAAAATTGCTCTTATTTTAGGCCAAAAATACAGAAATTAACCTTATATTTGAGCAAAAATGCAGAAATTTTTCTTAATTTGTTGCAAAAATGCAGAAATTCCCCTTATTTGGGGCCAAAAAGGCAGGAATTTCCCTTATTTTGGGGCAAAAGTATAGAACTTTAACTTATTTTAGGATAATATTGCAGAAATTTACCTTATTTTGTGGCAAAAATGAAGAAATTCCCATTATTTTGGGGTAGAAAGGCAGAAATTCCCTTTATTTTGGAACAAAATTGCAGAAATTTCCCATATTTTTGGGCAAAAATGCACTAATGCTTCTAATTTTGTGGCAAAATTTAGAAATTCCACTAATTTTGGGACAAAAAGGCAGAAATTCCACTTATTTGGGGGCAAAAATATAGAAATTTCCTTTTTTGGGTCAAAAAGGCAGAAAATTCTTCTTTTTTGAGGCAAATTGCTGAAATTTCCCTTATTTTGTGGCAAAAATTCTGTAATGCCTCTAATTTTGGGGTAAAAATCAGAAATTCCATTAATTTTGGGGCAAAAGACAGAAATTACCATTAATGTGGGGGAAATTAATGAAATTTCCTTTTTTTGGGACAAAATTGCAGAAATATCCCTTATTTTTAAGCAAAATTGCAGAAATTTCCTTTATCTTGTGGCAAAAATGCAGAAATTCCTTTTATTTCATGGCAAAAGGGCCGAAATTACGCTTTTTTGGTGGCAAATTCCAGAACTTACCAGTATTTTAGGAAAAAAGCCTGAATTTCCTCTTATTTTGTGCCAAAAAGGCAGAAATTCTTTTTATTTTAGAGCTAAAAGGCAGAAATTCCATATAATTTTGGCCAAAAATGCAGAAATTTCCATTATTTTGGGGCAAAAACACAGTAATGCACCTAATTTGGTGGTAAAAATGCATAAATTCCCCTAATTTGGGGGCAAAAAAGCAAAAATTCCCCTTAATTTTGGGCAAAAATGCAGAAATTCCTCTTATTTTGGGCCAAATAGGCAGAAATTTCCCTTATTTTGTGGCAAAAGGATAGAAATTTAACTTATTTTAAGATAAAATTGCAGAAACTTTCCTTATTTTGTGGCAAAATGCAGAAATTCTCATTATTTTGGGGTATTAAGGCAGAAATTTCCCTTATTTTGAACAAAATTGCAGAAATTTCCCATATTTTGGGGCAAAAATGCAGTAATGCTGCTAATTTTGGGGCAAAATTCAGAAATTTCACTAATTTTGAGGCAAAAAGGCAAAAATCCCTATTATTTTGGGGCAAAAATGCAGAAATATTTCTTTTTTGGGACAAAATTGCAGAAATTTCCTTTATTTTGAGGCAAATTGCAGAAATTTCCCTTATTTTGGGGTAAAAATGCAGTAATGCTTCTAATTATGGAGGAAAAATTCAGAAATTCCCCTAATTTTGGGGCAAAAATGCAGAATTTCCCCTTATTGTGGAAAAAAATTGCTGAGATTTCCCTTTTTTTGGACAAAATTGCAAAAATTTTCCTTATTTTGGGGTAAAATTGCAGAAATTTCCCTTATCTAGGGCAAAAATATTAGAAATTTCCCTTCTTTCAGGTCATAAAGGCAGAAATTCCACTTATTAGGGGGCAATTTGCAGAAAATACCCTTATTTTAGGGCCAAACGGCTGAAATTCCCCTTATTTTTTGCCTTAAAGGCAGAAATTCTTTTTATTTTAGGGCAAAAATCAGAAATTCCACTTAATTTTGGGCAAAAATGCAGAAATTTCCCTTATTTTTTGCAAAAAGACAGTAATGCACCTAATTTGAAGGCAAAAAGGCAGAAATTCCCATAATTTTGGGGCAAAAAGGCAGAAATTTCCCTTATTGTGGGGCAAAATTGCTGAGATCTCCCTTTTTTTGGACAAAATTGCAAAAATTTCCCCTATTTTGGGGTAAAATTGCAGAAATTTCCCATATTTTGGGGTAAAAATGCAGTAATGCTTCTAATTTTGGAGCAAAAATTCAGAAATTCCCCTAATTTTTAGGCAAAAAGGCAGAATATCCCCTTATTGTGGGGCAAAATTGCTGAGATTTCCTTTTCTTTGGACAAAATTGCAAAAATTTCCCTTATTTTGGGGTAAAATTGCAGAAATTTCCCTTATTTTGGGGTAAAAATGCAGTAATGCTTCTAATTTTGGAGCAAAAATTTAGAAATTCCCCTAATTTTGGGGCAAAAAGGCAGAACTTCTTGTTATTGTGGGGGAAAATTGCTGAGATTTTTCTTTCTTTGGACAAAATTGCAAAATCTTCCTTTATTTTGGGGTAAAATGGTAGAAATTTCCTTTATTTTGGGCAAAAATACAGAAATTCCTCTTTTTTCAGGTCATAAAGGCAGAAATTCCACTTATTAGGGGGCAAATTCCAGAAATTATCCTTATTTTAGGGCAAAAAGCCTGAAATTCCTCTTATTTTTGTGCCAAAAAGGCAGAAATTCTTCTTATTTTAGGGCAAAAATGAGAAATTCCACTTAATTTTGGGCAAAAATGCAGAAATTTCCCTTATTTTCCACAAAAAGACCGTAATGCACCTATTTTGGGGGCAAAAAGGCAGACATTACCCTAATTTTTGTGGCAAAAAGGCAGAAATTCCTTTTATTTTGGGTCAAAAATGCTGAAATTTCTCTTATTTTTGAGCAAAAATGCAGAAATTTTCCTTATTTTAAGGCAAAAAGACAGAAATTCTCATTATTTTAGGCCAAAAATAGAAATTACCCTTATTTTAGGCCAAAAAGACTAAATTCCCCTTATTTTGGGGCAAAAGGGCAGAAATTTTCCTTATTTTAGGGCAAAAATGCAGAAATTCCCCTTAATTTTGGACGAAAATGCAGAACTTTCTTTTAATTGTGGGCAAAAATGCAGAAATCCCCATTATTTTGGGCCAAATAGGCAGAAATTTCCCTTATTTTGAGGCAAAAGGATAGAAATTTAACTTATTTTAGGATAAAATTGCAGAAACTTCTCTTATTTTGTGGCAAAAATGCAGAAATTCCCATTATTTTGGGGTAAAAAGGCAATAATTTCCCTTATTTTGGAACAAAAATGCAGAAATTTCCCATATTCTGGGGCAAAAATGCAGTAATGCTTCAAATTTTTGAGCAAATTTCAAAAGTTTCACTAATTTTGGGGCAAAAAGGCAAAAATCCCTATTATTTGGGGCAAAAATGCAGAAATATCCTTTTTTTGGGACAAAATTGCAGAAATTTCCTTTATTTTGAGGCAAATTGCAGAAATTTCTTCTATTTTGGGGTAAAAATGCAGTAATGCTTCTAATTTTGGAGCAAAAATTGAGAAATTCCCATAATTTTGAGGCAAAAATGCAGAAATTCCCCTTATTGTGGGGCAAAATTGCTGAGTTTTCTCTTTTTTTGGACAAAATTGCAGAAATTTCCCTTATCTTGGTAAAAATTTTAGAAATTACCGTTCTTTCACGTCATAAAGGCAGAAATTCCACTTATTAGGGGGCAAATTGCAGAAATTACCCTTATTTTAAAGCAAAAAGACTGAAAATCCCCTTATTTTTTGCCTTAAAGGCAGAAATTCTTTTTAATTTAGGGCATAAATCAGAAATTCCACTTAATTTTGGGCAAAAATGCAGAAATTTCCCTTTTTTTGTTCAAAAAGACAGTAATGCACATAATTTGAAGGCAAAAAGGTAGAAATTCCTCTAATTTTGGGGCAAAAAGGCAGAAATTTCCCTTATTGTGGGGCAAAATTGCTGAGATCTCCCTTTTTTTGGACAAAATTGCAAAAATTTCCTTTATTTTGAAGTAAAATTGCAGAAATTTCCCATATTTTGGGGTAAAAATGCAGTAATGTTTCTAATTTTGGAGCAAAAATTCACAAATTCCCCTAATTTTGAGGCAAAAATGCAGAAATTCCCTTTATTGTGGGGCAAAATTGCTGAGATTTCCCTTTCTTTGGACCAAATTGCAAAAATTTCCCTTATTTTGGGGTAAAATTGCAGAAATTTCCCATATTTTGGGGTAAAAATGCAGTAATGCTTCTAATTTTGGAGCAAAAATTAAGAAATTCCTCTCATTTTGGAAGAAAAAGGCAGAACTTCCCCTTATTGTGGGGGAAAATTGCTGAGATTTTTCTTTCTTTGGACAAAATTTCAAAATCTTCCTTTATTTTGGGGTAAAATTGCAGAAATTTCCTTTATCTTGGGCAAAAATACAGAAATTTCTCTTCTTTCAGGTCATAAAGGCAGAAATTCCACTTATTAGGGGGCAAATTGCAGTAATTACCCTTATTTTAGGGCAAAAAGCCTGAAATTCCTCTTATTTTGTGCCAAAAAGGCAGAAATTCTTCTTATTTTAGGGCAAAAATGAGAAATTCCACTTAATTTTGGGCAAAAATGCAGAAATCCCTTATTTTGAACAAAAAGACACTAATGCACCTAATTTGGGGGCAAAAAGGCAGAATTACCCTAATTTTTTGGGGCAAAAAGGCAGAAATTCCACTTATTTTGGGGCAAAAATGCTGAAATTCCCCTTATTTTGGAGCAAAAATGCAGAAATTTTCTTTATTTTAGGGCAAAAAGACAGAAATTCTCATTATTTTAGGCCAAAAATAGAAATTACCTATATTTTAGGCCAAAAAGACTAAGTTCCCCTTATTTTGGGGCAAAAGGGCAGAAATTCCCCTTATTTTAGGGCAAAAAGGCAGAAATTTCCCTTAATTTTGGAAGAAAATGCAGAATTTTCTTTTAATTGTGGGCAAAAATGCAGAAATACCCCTTATTTTGGGCCAAATAGGCAGAAATTTCCCTTATTTTGAGGCAAAAGAATAGAAATTTTAATTATTTTAGGATAAAATTGCAGAAACTTCCCTTATTTTGTGGCAAAAATGCAGAAATTCCCATTATTTTGGGGTAAAAAGGCAGAAATTTTCTTTATTTTGGAACAAAATTGCAGAAATTTCCCATATTTTGGGGCAAAAATGCAGTAATGCTTCTAATTTTTGAGTAAAATTCAGAAATTTCACTAATTTTGGGGCAAAAAACCCTATTATTTGGGGCAAAAATGCAGAAATATCCCTTTTTTGGGACAAAATTGCAGAAATTTCCTTTATTTTGAGGCAAATTGCAGAAATTTCATCTATTTTGGGGTAAAAATGCAGTAATGCTTCTAATTTTGGAGCAAAAATTCAGAAATTCCTCTAATTTTGGGGCAAAAAAGCAGAAATTCCCCTTATTGTGGGGCAAAATTGCTGAGAGTTCCCTTTTTTTGGACAAAATTGCAAAAATTTCCCTTATTTAGGGATAAAATTGCAGAAATATCCCTTATCTTGGTAAAAATTTTAGAAATTACCGTTCTTTCAGGTCATAAAGGCAGAAATTCAACTTATTAGGGGGCAAATTGCAGAAATTACCCTTATTTTAGGGCAAAATGACTGAAAATCCCCTTATTTTTTGCCTTAAAGGCAGAAATTCTTTTTATTTTAGGGCATTAATCAGAAATTCCACTTAATTTTGGGAAAAAATGCAGAAATTTCCCTTATTTTGTGCAAAAAGACAGTAATGCACATAATTTGAAGGCAATAAGGCAGAAATTCCCCTAATTTTGGGGCAAAAAGGCAGAAATTTCTTTTATTGTGGGGCAAAATTGCTGAGATCTCCCTTTTTTTGGACAAAATTGCAAAAATTTCCCTTATTTTGGGGTAAAATTGCAGAAATTTCCCATATTTTGGGGTAAAAATGCCGTAATGCTTCTAATTTTGGAGCAAAAATTCAGAAATTCCCCTAATTTTGAGGCAAAAATGAAGAAATTCCCCTTATTGTGGGGCAAAATTGCTGAGATTTCCCTTTCTTTGGACCAAATTGCAAAAATTTCCCTTATTTTAGGGTAAAATTGCAGAAATTTCCCTTATTTTGGTGTAAAAATGCAGTAATGCTTCTAATTTTGGAGCAAAAATTAAGAAATTCCTCTAATTTTGGGGGAAAAAGGCAGAACTTCCCCTTATTGTGGGGGAAAATTGCTGAGATTTTTTTTCTTTGGACAAAATTGCAAAATCTTCCTTTACTTTGGGGTAAAATTGCAGAAATTTCCTTTATCTTGGGCAAAAATACAGAAATTCCTATTCTTTCAGGTCATAAAGGCAGAAATTCCACTTATTAGGGGGCAAATTGCAGAAATTACCCTTATTTTAAGGCAAAAAGCCTGAAATTCCTCTTATTTTGTGCCAAAAAGGCAGAAATTCTTTTTATTTTAGGGCAAAAATGGAAAATTCCACTTAATTTTAAGCAAAAATGCAGAAATTTCCCTTATTTTGAACAAAAATACACTAATGAACCTAATTTGGGGGCAAAAAGGCAGAAATTACCCTAATTTTTTGGGGCAAAAAGGCAGAAATTCCACTTATTTTGGGGCAAAAGAGCAGAAATTCCCCTTATTTTAGGGCAAAAAGGAAGAAATTCCCCTTAATTTTGGAAGAAAATGCAGAATTTTCTTTTAATTGTCGGCAAAAATGCAGAAATACCCCTTATTTTGGGCCAAATAGGCAGAAATTTCCCTTATTTTGAGGCAAAAGAAGAGAAATTTTACTTATTTTAGGATAAAATTGCAGAAACTTCCCTTATTTTGTGGCAAAAATGCAGAAATTCCCATTATTTTTGCGTAAAAAGGAAGAAATTTTCCTTATTTTGGAACAAAATTGCAGAAATTTCCCATATTTTTGGGCAAAAATGCAGTAATGCTTCTAATTTTTGAGCAAAATTCAGAAATTTCACTAATTTTGGGGCAAAAAGGCAGAAATTCCCCTTATTGTGGGGCAAAATTACTGAGATTTTCCTTTTTTTGAACAAAATTGCAAAAATTTTCCTTATTTTGGGGTAAAATTGCAGAAATTTCCCTTATCTAGGGCAAAAATATTAGAAATTCCCCTTCTTTCAGGTCATAAAGGCAGAAATTCCACTTATTAGGGGGCAATTTGCAGAAAATACCCTTATTTTAGGGCCAAAAGGCTGAAATTCCCCTTATTTTTTGCCTTAAAGGCAGAAATTCTTTTTATTTTAGGGCAAAAATCAGAAATTCCACTTAATTTTGGGCAAAAATGCAGAAATTTCCCTTATTTTGGGAAAAAAGACAGTAATGCACCTAATTTGAAGGCAAAAAGGCAGAAATTCCCCTAATTTTGGGGCAAAAAAGCAGAAATTTCCTTTATTGTGGGGCAAAATTGCTGAGATCTCCCTTTTTTTGGACAAATTTGCAAAAATTTCCCTTATTTTGGGGTAAAATTGCAGAAATTTCCCATATTTTGGGGTAAAAATGCAGTAATGCTTCTAATTTTGGAGCAAAAATTCAGAAATTCCCCTAATTTTTAGGCAAAAATGCAGAATATCCCCTTATTGTTGGGCAAAATTGCTGAGATTTCTCTTTCTTTGGACAAAATTGCAAAAATTTTCCTTATTTTGGGGTAAAATTGCAGAAATTTCCCTTATTTTGGGGTAAAAATGCAGTAATGTTTCTAATTTTGGAGCAAAAATTTAGAAATTCCCCTAATTTTGGGGCAAAAAGGCAGAACTTCCCTTTATTGTGGGGGAAAATTGCTGAGATTTTTCTTTCTTTGGACAAAATTGCAAAATCTTCCTTTATTTTGGGGTAAAATTGTAGAAATTTCCTTTATTTTGGGCAAAAATACAGAAATTCCTCTTCTTTCAGGTCATAAAGGCAGAAATTCCACTTATTAAGGGGCAAATTGCAGAAATTACCCTTATTTTAGGGCAAAAAGCCTGAAATTCCTCATATTTTGTGCCAAAAAAGCAGAAATTCTTCTTATTTTAGGGCAATAATGAGAAATTCTACTTAATTTTGGGCAAAAATGCAGAAATTTCCCTTATTTTGAACAAAAAGACAGTAATGCACCTATTGAGGGCAAAAAGGCAGACATTACCCTAATTTTTGGGGCAAAAAGGCATAAATTCCTCTTATTTTGGGTCAAAAATGCTGAAATTCCCTATATTTTCGAGCAAAAATGCAGAAATTTTCCTTATTTTAAGGCAAAAAGACAGAAATTCTCATTATTTTAGGCCAAAAATAGAAATTACCCTTATTTCAGGCCAAAAAGACTAAATTCCCCTTATTTTGGGGCAAAAGGGCAGAAATTCCCCTTATTTTAGGGCAAAAAGTCAGAAATTCCCCCTAATTTTGGACGAAAATGCAGAACTTTCTTTTAATTGTGGGCAAAAATGCAGAAATCCCCCTTATTTTGGGCCAAATAGGCAGAAATTTCCCTTATTTTGAGGCAAAAGAATAGAAATTTAATTATTTTAGGATAAAATTGCAGAAACTTCCCTTATTTTGTGGCAAAAATGCAGAAATTCCCATTCTTTTGCTGTAAAAAGGCAGAAATTTCCCTTATTTAGGAACAAAATTGCAGAAATTTCCCATATTTTGGGGCAAAAATGCAGTAATGCTGCTAATTTTGGGGCAAAATTCAGAAATTTCACTAATTTTGAGGCAAAAAGGCAAAAATCCCTATTATTTTGGGGCAAAAATTCAGAAATATCCCTTTTTTGGGACAAAATTGCAGAAATTTCCTTTATTTTGAGGCAAATTGCCGAAATTTTCCTTATTTTGGGGTAAAAATGCAGTAATAATTCTAATTATAGAGGAAAAATTCAGAAATTTCCCTAATTTTAGGGAAAAAAGCAGAAATTCCCCTTATTGTGCGGAAAAATTGCTGAGATTTCCCTTTTTTTGGACAAAATTGCAAAAATTTCCCTTATTTTGATGTAAAATTGCAGAAATTTCCCTTATCTTGGGCAAATATGTTAGAAATTCCCCTTCTTTCAGGTCATAAAGGCAGCAATTCCACTTATTAGGGGGCAATTTGCAGAAAATACCCTTATTTTAGGGCAAAAAGACTGAAATTCCCCTTATTTTTTGCCTTAAAGGCAGAAATTCCTTTTATTTTAGGGCATAAATCAGAAATTCCACTTAATTTTGGGCAAAAATGTAGAAATTTCCCTTATTTTGGGCAAAAAGACAGTAATGCACATAATTTGAAGGCAAAAAGGCAGAAATTCCCCTAATTTTGGGGCTAAAAGGCAGAAATTCCCCTTATTGTGGGGCAAAATTGCTGAGATTTCCCTTTCTTTGGACCAAATTGCAAAAATTTCCCTTATTATGTGGTAAAATTGCAGAAATTTCCCATATTTTGGGGTAAAAATGCAGTAATGCTTCTAATTTTGGAGCAAAAATTAAGAAATTCCTCTAATTTTGGGGGAAAAATGCAGAACTTCCCCTTATTGTGGGGGAAAATTGCTGAGATTTTTTTTCTTGGGACAAAATTGCAAAATCTTCCTTTACTTTGGGGTAAAATTGCAGAAATTTCCTTTATCTTGGGCAAAAATACAGAAATTCCTATTCTTTCAGGTCATAAAGGCAGAAATTCCACTTATTAGGGGGCAAATTGCAGAAATTACCCTTATTTTAAGGCAAAAAGCCTGAAATTCCTCTTATTTTGTGCCAAAAAGGCAGAAATTCTTTTTACTTTAGGGCAAAAATAAAAAATTCCACTTAATTTTAAGCAAAAATGCAGAAATTTCCCTTATTTTGAACAAAAATACACTGATGCACCTAATTTGGGGGCAAAAAGGCAGAAATTACCCTAATTTTTTGGGGCAAAAAGGAAGAAATTCCACTTATTTTGGGGCAAAAATGCTGAAATTCCCCTTATTTTGGAGCAAAAATCCAGAAATTTTCCTTATTTTAGGGCAAAAAGACAGAAATTCTCATTATTTTAGGCCAAAAATAGAAATTAACCTTATTTTAGGCCAAAAAGACTAAATTCCCCTTATTTTGGGGCAAAAGAGCAGAAATTCCCCTTATTTTAGGGCAAAAAGGGAGAAATTCCCCTTAATTTTGGAAGAAAATGCAGAATTTTCTTTTAATTGTCGGCAAAAATGCAGAAATCCCCCTTATTTTGGGCCAAATAGGCAGAAATTTCCCTTATTTTGAGGCAAAAGAAGAGAAAATTTACTTATTTTAGGACAAAATTGCAGAAACTTCCCTTATTTTGTGGCAAAAATGCAGAAATTCCCATTATTTTTGCGTAAAAAGGAAGAAATTTCCCTTATTTTGGAACAAAATTGCAGAAATTTCCCATATTTTGGGGCAAAAATGCAGTAATGCTTCTAATTTTTGAGCAAAATTCAGAAATTTCACTAATTTTGGGGCAAAAAGGAAGAAATTCCCCTTATTGTGGGGCAAAATTGCTGAGATTTCCCTTTTTTTGGACAAAATTGCAAAAATTTTCCTTATTTTGGGGTAAAATTGCAGAAATTTCCCTTTATTTTAAGGTAAAAATGCAGTAATAATTCTAATTATGGAGGAAAAATTCAGAAATTTCCCTAATTTTAGGAAAAAAAGCAGAAATTCCGCTTATTGTGCAGAAAAATTGCTGAGATTTCCCTTTTTTTGGACAAAATTGCAAAAATTTCTCTTATTTTGATGTAAAATTGCAGAAATTTCCCTTATCTTGGGCAAATATGTTAGAAATTCCCCTTCTTTCAGGTCATAAAGGCAGAAATTCCACTTATTAGGGGGCAATTTGCAGAAAATACCCTTATTTTAGGGGAAAAAGACTGAAATTCCCCTTATTTTTTTCCTTAAAGGCAGAAATTCTTTTTATTTTAGGGCATAAATCAGAAATTCCACTTAATTTTGGGCAAAAATGAAGAAATTTCCCTTATTTTGGGCAAAAAGACAGTAATGCACATAATTTGAAGGCAAAAAGGAAGAAATTCCCCTAATTTTGGGGCAAAAAGGCAGAAATTTCCTTTATTGTGGGGCAAAATTGCTGAGATCTTCCTTTTTTTGGACAAAATTGCAAAAATTTCTCTTATGTTGGGGTAAAATTGCAGAAATTTCCCATATTTTGGGGTAAAAATGCAGTAATGTTTCTAATTTTGGAGCAAAAATTTAGAAATTCCCCTAATTTTGGGGCAAAAAGGCAGAACTTCCCTTTATTGTGGGGGAAAATTGCTGAGATTTTTCTTTCTTTGGACAAAATTGCAAAATCTTCCTATATTTTGGGGTAAAATTGTAGAAATTTCCTTTATTTTGGGCAAAAATACAGAAATTCCTCTTCTTTCAGGTCATAAAGGCAGAAATTCCACTTATTAGGGGGCAAATTGCAGAAATTACCCTTATTTTAGGGCAAAAAGCCTGAAATTTCTCATATTTTGTGCCAAAAAGGCAGAAATTCTTCTTATTTTAGGGCAATAATGAGAAATTCTACTTAATTTTGGGCAAAAATGCAGAAATTTCCCTTATTTTGAACAAAAAGACAGTAATGCACCTATTTTGGGGGCAAAAAGGCAGACATTACCCTAATTTTTGGGGCAAAAAGGCATAAATTCCTCTTATTTTGGGTCAAAAATGCTGAAATTCCCTTTATTTTCGAGCAAAAATCAGAAATTTTCCTTATTTTAAGGCAAAAAGACAGAAATTCTCATTATTTTAGGCCAAAAATAGAAATTACCCTTATTTTAGGCCAAAAAAACTAAATTCCCCTTATTTTGGGGCAAAAGGGCAGAAATTCCCCTTATTTTAGGGCAAAAAGGCAGAAATTCCCCTTAATTTTGGACGAAAATGCAGAACTTTTTTTTAATTGTGGGCAAAAATGCAGAAATCCCCCTTATTTTGGGCCAAATAGGCAGAAATTTCCCTTATTTTGAGGCAAAAGGATAGAAATTTAACTTATTTTAGGATGAAATTGCAGAAACTTCTCTTATTTTGTGGCAAAAATGCAGAAATTCCCATTATTTTGGGGTAAAAAGGCAGAAATTTCCCTTATTTTGGAACAAAAATGCAGAAATTTCCCATATTTTGGGGCAAAAATGCAGTAATGCTTCAAATTTTTGAGCAAATTTCAGAAGTTTCACTAATTTTGGGGCAAAAAGGCAAAAATCCCTATTATTTGGGGCAAAAATGCAGAAATATCCTTTTTTTGGGACAAAATTGCAGAAATTTCCTTTATTTTGAGGCAAATTGCAGAAATTTCCTCTATTTTGGGGTAAAAATGCAGTAATGCTTCCAATTTGGGAGCAAAAATTCAGAAATTCCCCTAATTTTGAGGCAAAAATGCAGAAATTCCCCTTATTGTGGGGCAAAATTGCTGAGTTTTCTCTTTTTTTGGACAAAATTGCAGAAATTTCCCTTATCTTGGTAAAAATTTTAGAAATTACCGTTCTTTCACGTCATAAAGGCAGAAATTCCACTTATTAGGGGGCAAATTGCAGAAATTACCCTTATTTTAGGGCAAAAAGACTGAAAATCCCCTTATTTTTTGCCTTAAAGGCAGAAATTCTTTTTAATTTAGGGCATAAATCAGAAATTCCACTTAATTTTGGGCAAAAATGCAGAAATTTCCCTTATTTTGGTCAAAAAGACAGTAATGCACATAATTTGAAGGCAAAAAGGTAGAAATTCCTCTAATTTTGGAGCAAAAAGGCAGAAATTTCCCTTATTGTGGGGCAAAATTGCTGAGATCTCCCTTTTTTTGGACAAAATTGCAAAAATTTCCTTTATTTTGAAGTAAAATTGCAGAAATTTCCCATATTTTGGGGTAAAAATGCAGTAATGTTTCTAATTTTGGAGCAAAAATTCACAAATTCCCCTAATTTTGAGGCAAAAATGCAGAAATTCCTTTTATTGTCGGGCAAAATTGCTGAGATTTCCCTTTCTTTGGACCAAATTGCAAAAATTTCCCTTATTTTGGGGTAAAATTGCAGAAATTTCCCTTATTTTGGGGTAAAAATGCAGTAATGCTTTTAATTTTGGAGCAAAAATTAAGAAATTCCTCTAATTTTGGAAGAAAAAGGCAGAACTTCCCCTTATTGTGGGGGAAAATTGCTGAGATTTTTCTTTCTTTGGACAAAATTTCAAAATCTTCCTTTATTTTGGGGTAAAATTGCAGAAATTTCCTTTATCTTGGGCAAAAATACAGAAATTTCTCTTCTTTCAGGTCATAAAGGCAGAAATTCCACTTATTAGGGGGCAAATTGCAGTAATTACCCTTATTTTAGGGCAAAAAGCCTGAAATTCCTCTTATTTTGTGCCAAAAAGGCAGAAATTCTTCTTATTTTAGGGCAAAAATGAGAAATTCCACTTAATTTTGGGCAAAAATGAAGAAATCCCTTATTTTGAACAAAAAAGACACTAATGCACCTAATTTGGGGGCAAAAAGGCAGAATTACCCTAATTTTTTGGGGCAAAAAGGCAGAAATTCCACTTATTTTGGGGCAAAAATGCTGAAATTCCCCTTATTTTGGAGCAAAAATGAAGAAATTTTCTTTATTTTAGGGCAAAAAGACAGAAATTCTCATTATTTTAGGCCAAAAATAGAAATTACCCTTATTTTAGGCCAAAAAGACTAAGTTCCCCTTATTTTGGGGCAAAAGGGCAGAAATTCCCCTTATTTTAGGGCAAAAAAGGCAGAAATTCCCCTTAATTTTGGAAGAAAATGCAGAATTTTCTTTTAATTGTGGGCAAAAATGCAGAAATCCCCCTTATTTTGGGCCAAATAGGCAGAAATTTCCCTTATTTTGAGGCAAAAGAATAGAAATTTTATTATTTTAGGATAAAATTTCAGAAACTTCCCTTATTTTGTGGCAAAAATGCAGAAATTCCCATTATTTTGGGGTAAAAAGGCAGAAATTTCCCTTATTTTGGAACAAAATTGCAGAAATTTCCCATATTTTGGGGCAAAAATGCAGTAATGCTTCTAATTTTTGAGTAAAATTCAGAAATTTCACTAATTTTGGGGCAAAAATCCCTATTATTTGGGGCAAAAATGCAGAAATATCCCTTTTTTGGGACAAAATTGCAGAAATTTCCTTTATTTTGAGGCAAATTGCAGAAATTTCATCTATTTTGGGGTAAAAATGCAGTAATGCTTCTAATTTTGGAGCCAAAATTCAGAAATTCCTCTAATTTTGGGGCAAAAAAGCAGAAATTCCCCTTATTGTGGGGCAAAATTGCTGAGATTTCCCTTTTTTTGGACAAAATTGCAAAAATTTCCCTTATTTAGGGATAAAATTGCAGAAATTTCCCTTATCTTGGTAAAAATTTTAGAAATTACCGTTCTTTCACGTCATAAAGGCAGAAATTCAACTTATTAGGGGGCAAATTGCAGAAATTACCCTTATTTTAGGGCAGAAAGACTGAAAATCCCCTTATTTTTTGCCTTAAAGGCGGAAATTCTTTTTAATTTAGGGCATAAATCAGAAATTCCACTTAATTTTGGGCAAAAAATGCAGAAATTTCCCTTATTTTGGGCAAAAAGACAGTAATGCACATAATTTGAAGGCAATAAGGCAGAAATTCCCCTAATTTTGGGGCAAAAAGGCAGAAATTTCCCTTATTGTGGGGCAAAATTGCTGAGATCTCCCTTTTTTTGGACAAAATTGCAAAAAATTCCCTTATTTTGGGGTAAAATTGCAGAAATTTCCCATATTTTGGGGTAAAAATGCAGTAATGCTTCTAATTTTGGAGCAAAAATTCAGAAATTCCCCTAATTTTGAGGCAAAAATGAAGAAATTCCCCTTATTGTGGGGCAAAATTGCTGAGATTTCCCTTTCTTTGGACCAAATTACAAAAATTTCCCTTATTTTGGGGTAAAATTGCAGAAATTTCCCTTATTTTGGGGTAAAAATGCAGTAGTGCTTCTAATTTTGGAGCAAAAATTAAGAAATTCCTGTAATTTTGGGGGAAAAAGGCAGAACTTCCCCTTATTGTGGGGGAAAATTGCTGAGATTTTTTTTCTTTGGACAAAATTGAAAAATCTTTCTTTACTTTGGGGTAAAATTGCAGAAATTTCCTTTATCTTGGGCAAAAATACAGAAATTCCTATTCTTTCAGGTCATAAAGGCAGAAATTCCACTTATTAGGGGGCAAATTGCAGAAATTACCCTTATTTTAAGGCAAAAAGCCTGAAATTCCTCTTATTTTGTGCCAAAAAGGCAGAAATTCTTTTTATTTTAGGGAAAAAATTAGAAATTCCACCTAATTTTAAACAAAAATGCAGAAATTTCCCTTATTTCGAACAAAAATACACTAATGCACCTAATTTGGGGGCAAAAAGGCAGAAATTACCCTAATTTTTTGGGGCAAAAAGGCAGAAATTCCACTTATTTTGGGGCAAAAATGCTGAAATTCCCCTTATTTTGGAGCAAAAATCCAGAAATTTTCCTTATTTTAGGGCAAAAAGACAGAAATTCTCATTATTTTAGGCCAAAAATAGAAATTAACCTTATTTTAGGCCAAAAAGACTAAATTCCCCTTATTTTGGGGCAAAAGAGCAGAAATTCCCCTTATTTTAGGGCAAAAAGGCAGAAATTCCCCTTAATTTTGGAAGAAAATGCAGAATTTTCTTTTAATTGTCGGCAAAAATGCAGAAATCCCCCTTATTTTGGGCCAAATAGGCAGAAATTTCCCTTATTTTGAGGCAAAAGAAGAGAAATTTTACTTATTTTAGGATAAAATTGCAGAAACTTCCCTTATTTTGTGGCAAAAATGCAGAAATTCCCATTATTTTTGCGTAAAAAGGAAGAAATTTCCCTTATTTTGGAACAAAATTGCAGAAATTTCCCATATTTTGGGGCAAAAATGCAGTAATGCTTCTAATTTTTGAGCAAAATTCAGAAATTTCACTAATTTTGGGTCAAAAAGGCAGAAATTCCCCTTATTGTGGGGCAAAATTGCTGAGATTTCCCCTTTTTTGGACAAAATTGCAAAAATTTTCCTTATTTTGGGGTAAAATTGCAGAAATTTCCCTTATTTTAAGGTAAAAATGCAGTAATAATTCTAATTATGGAGGAAAAATTCAGAAATTTCCCTAATTTTAGGGAAAAAAGCAGAAATTCCCCTTATTGTGCGGAAAAATTGCTGAGATTTCCCTTTTTTTGGACAAAATTGCAAAAATTTCCCTTATTTTGATGTAAAATTGCAGAAATTTCCCTTATCTTGGGCAAATATGTTAGAAATTCCCCTTCTTTCAGGTCATAAAGGCAGAAATTCCACTTATTAGGGGGCAATTTGCAGAAAATACCCTTATTTTAGGGGAAAAAGACTGAAATTCCCCTTATTTTTTGCCTTAAAGGCAGAAATTCTTTTTTTTAGGGCATAAATCAGAAATTCCACTTAATTTAGGGCAAAAATAAAGAAATTTCCCTTATTTTGGGCAAAAAGACAGTAATGCACATAATTTGAAGGCAAAAAGGCAGAAATTCCCCTAATTTTGGGGCAAAAAGGCAGAAATTTCCTTTATTGTGGGGCAAAATTGCTGAGATCTTCCTTTTTTTGGACAAAATTGCAAAAATTTCCCTTATTTTGGGGTAAAATTGCAGAAATTTCCCATATTTTGGAGTAAAAATGCAGTAATGCTTCTAATTTTGGAGCAAAAATTCAGAAATTCCCCTAATTTTTAGGCAAAAAGGCAGAATATCCCCTTATTGTTGGGCAAAATTGCTGAGATTTCCCTTTCTTTGGACAAAATTGCAAATATTTCCCTTATTTTGGGGTAAAATTGCAGAAATTTCCCATATTTTGGGGTAAAAATGCAGTAATGTTTCTAATTTTGGAGCAAAAATTTAGAAATTCCCCTAATTTTGGGGCAAAAAGGCAGAACTTCCCTTTATTGTGGGGGAAAATTGCTGAGATTTTTCTTTCTTTGGACAAAATTGCAAAATCTTCCTATATTTTGGGGTAAAATTGTAGAAATTTCCTTTATTTTGGGCAAAAATACAGAAATTCCTCTTCTTTCAGGTCATAAAGGCAGAAATTCCACTTATTAGGGGGCAAATTGCAGAAATTACCCTTATTTTAGGGCAAAAAGCCTGAAATTCCTCATATTTTGTGCCAAAAAGGCAGAAATTCTTCTTATTTTAGGGCAATAATGAGAAATTCTACTTAATTTTGGGCAAAAATGCAGAAATTTCCCTTATTTTGAACAAAAAGACAGTAATGCACCTATTTTGGGGGCAAAAAGGCAGACATTACCCTAATTTTTGGGGCAAAAAGGCATAAATTCCTCTTATTTTGGGTCAAAAATGCTGAAATTCCCTTTATTTTCAAGCAAAAAAGCAGAAATTTTCCTTATTTTAAGGCAAAAAGACAGAAATTCTCATTATTTTAGGCCAAAAATAGAAATTACCCTTATTTTAGGCCAAAAAAACTAAATTCCCCTTATTTTGGGGCAAAAGGGCAGAAATTCCCCTTATTTTAGGGCAAAAAGGCAGAAATTCCCCTTAATTTTGGACAAAAATGCAGAACTTTCTTTTAATTGTGGGCAAAAATGCAGAAATCCCCCTTATTTTGGGCCAAATAGGCAGAAATTTCTCTTATTTTGAGGCAAAATGATAGAAATTTAACATATTTTAGGATAAAATTGCAGAAACTTCCCTTATTTTGTGGCAAAAATGCAAAATTCCCATTATTTTGGGGTAAAAAGGCAGAAATTTCCCTTATTTAGGAACAAAATTGCAGAAATTTCCCATATTTTGGGGCAAAAATGCAGTAATGCTGCTAATTTTGGGGCAAAATTCATAAATTTCACTAATTTTGAGGCAAAAAGGCAAAAATCCCTATTATTTTGGGGCAAAAATTCAGAAATATCCCTTTTTTGGGACAAAATTGCAGTAATTTCTTTTATTTTGAGGCAAATTGCCGAAATTTTCCTTATTTTGGGGTAAAAATGCAGTAATAATTCTAATTATGGAGGAAAAATTTTTCCCTAATTTTAGGGAAAAAAGCAGAAATTCCCCTTATTGTGCGGAAAAATTGCTGAGATTTCCCTTTTTTTTGGACAAAATTGCAAAAATTTTCCTTATTTTGATGTAAAATTGCAGAAATTTCCCTTATCTTGGGCAAATATGTTAGAAATTCCCCTTCTTTCAGGTCATAAAGGCAGAAATTCCACTTATTAGGGGGCAATTTGCAGAAAATACCCTTATTTTAGGGCAAAAAGGCTGAAATTCCCATTATTTTTTCCCTAAAGGCAGAAATTCTTTTTATTTAGGGCATAAATCAGAAATTCCACTTAATTTTGGGCAAAAATGAAGAAATTTCCCTTATTTTGGGCAAAAAGACAGTAATGCACATAATTTGACGGCAAAAAGGCAGAAATTTCCTTTATTGTTGGGCAAAATTGCTGAGATCTCCCTTTTTTTGAACAAAATTGCAAAAATTTCCCTTATTTTGGGGTAAAATTGCAGAAATTTCCCATATTTTGGGGTAAAAATGCAGTAATGCTTCTAATTTTGGAGCAAAAATATAGAAATTCCCCTAATTTTGAGGCAAAAAGGCAGAAATTCCCCTTATTTTGGGGGAAAATTGCTGAGATTTCCCTTTCTTTGGACAAAATTGCAAAATCTTCCTTTATTTTGGGGTAAAATTGTAGAAATTTCCTTTATCTTGGGCAAAAATACAAAAATTCCTCTTTTTCAGGTCATAAAGGCTGAAATTCTACTTATTAGGGGGCAAATTGCAGAAATTACCCTTATTTTAGGGCGAAAAACCTGATATTACTCTTATTTTGTGCAAAAAGGCAGAAATTCTTCTTATTTTAGGGCAAAAATGAGAAATTCCACTTAATTTTGGGCAAAAATGCAGAAATTTCCCTTATTTTGAACAAAAAGACAGTAATGCACCTAATTTGGGGGCAAAAAGGCAGAAATTACCCTAATTTTTGAGGCAAAAAGGCAGAAATTCCTTTTATTTTGGGTCAAAAATGCTGAAATTCCCCCTATTTTCGTGCAAAAATGCAGAAATTTTCCTTATTTTAAGGCAAAAAGACAGAAATTCACATTATTTTAGGACAAAAATAGAAATTACCCTTATTTTAGGCCAAAAAGACTAAATTCACCCTATTTTGGGGCAAAAGGGCAGAAATTCCTCTTATTTTAGGGCAAAAAGGCAGAAATTCCCCTTAATTTTGGACGAAAATGCAGAACTTTCTTTTAATTGTGGGCAAAAATGCAGAAATCCCCCTTATTTTGGGCCAAATAGGCAGATATTTCCCTTATTTTGAGGCAAAAGGATAGAAATTTAACATATTTTAGGATAAAATTGCAGAAACTTCCCTTATTTTGTGGCAAAAATGCAGAAATTCCCATTATTTTGGGGTAAAAAGGCAGAAATTTCCCTTATTTAGGAACAAAATTGCAGAAATTTCCCATATTTTGGGGCAAAAATGCAGTAATGCTGCTAATTTTGGGGCAAAATTTAGAAATTTCACTAATTTTGAGGCAAAAAGGCAAAAATCCCTATTATTTTGGGGCAAAAATTCAGAAATATCCCTTTTTTGGGACAAAATTGCAGAAATTTCCTTTATTTTGAGGCAAATTGCCGAAATTTTCCTTATTTTAAGGTAAAAATGCAGTAATAATTCTAATTATGGAGGAAAAATTCAGAAATTTCCCTAATTTTAGGGAAAAAAGCAGAAATTCCCCTTATTGTGCGGAAAAATTGCTGAGATTTCCCTTTTTTTGGACAAAATTGCAAAAATTTCCCTTATTTTGATGTAAAATTGCAGAAATTTCCCTTATCTTGGGCAAATATGTTAGAAATTCCCCTTCTTTCAGGTCATAAAGGCAGAAATTCCACTTATTAGGGGGCAATTTGCAGAAAATACCCTTATTTTAGGGGAAAAAGACTGAAATTCCCCTTATTTTTTGCCTTAAAGGCAGAAATTCTTTTTTTTTAGGGCATAAATCAGAAATTCCACTTAATTTTGGGCAAAAATAAAGAAATTTCCCTTATTTGGGGCAAAAAGACAGTAATGCACATAATTTGAAGGCAAAAAGGCAGAAATTCCCCTAATTTTGGGGCAAAAAGGCAGAAATTTCCTTTATTGTGGGGCAAAATTGCTGAGATCTTCCTTTTTTTGGACAAAATTGCAAAAATTTCCCTTATTTTGGGGTAAAATTGCAGAAATTTCCCATATTTTGGGGTAAAAATGCAGTAATGCTTCTAATTTTGGAGCAAAAATTCAGAAATTCCCCTAATTTTTAGGCAAAAAGGCAGAATATCCCCTTATTGTTGGGCAAAATTGCTGAGATTTCCCTTTCTTTGGACAAAATTGCAAATATTTCCCTTATTTTTGGGTAAAATTGCAGAAATTTCCCTTATTTTGGGGTAAAAATGCAGTAATGTTTCTAATTTTGGAGCAAAAATTTAGAAATTCCCCTAATTTTGGGGCAAAAAGGCAGAACTTCCCTTTATTGTGGGGGAAAATTGCTGAGATTTTTCTTTCTTTGGACAAAATTGCAAAATCTTCCTATATTTTGGGGTAAAATTATAGAAATTTCCTTTATTTTGGGCAAAAATACAGAAATTCCTCTTCTTTCAGGTCATAAAAGCAGAAATTCCACTTATTAGGGGGCAAATTGCAGAAATTACCCTTATTTTAGGGCAAAAAGCCTGAAATTCCTCATATTTTGTGCCAAAAAGGCAGAAATTCTTCTTATTTTAGGGCAATAATGAGAAATTCTACTTAATTTTGGGCAAAAATGCAGAAATTTTCCTTATTTTGAACAAAAAGACAGTAATGCACCTATTTTGTAGGCAAAAAGGCAGACATTACCCTAATTTTTGGGGCAAAAAGGCATAAATTCCTCTTATTTTGGGTCAAAAATGCTGAAATTCCCTTTATTTTCGAGCAAAAAAGCAGAAATTTTCCTTATTTTAAGGCAAAAAGACAGAAATTCTCATTATTTTAGGCCAAAAATAGAAATTACCCTTATTTTAGGCCAAAAAAACTAAATTCCCCTTATTTTGGGGCAAAAGGGCAGAAATTCCCCTTATTTTAGGGCAAAAATGCAGAAATTCCCCTTAATTTTGGACGAAAATGCAGAACTTTCTTTTAATTGTGGGCAAAAATGCAGAAATCCCCCTTATTTTGGGCCAAATAGGCAGAAATTTCCCTTATTTTGAGGCAAAAGAAGAGAAATTTTACTTATTTTAGGATAAAATTGCAGAAACTTCCCTTATTTTGTGGCAAAAATGCAGAAATTCCCATTATTTTGGGGTAAAAAGGCAGAAATTTCCCTTATTTAGGAACAAAATTGCAGAAATTTCCCATATTTTGGGGCAAAAATGCAGTAATGCTGCTAATTTTGGGGCAAAATTCATAAATTTCACTAATTTTGAGGCAAAAAGGCAAAAATCCCTATTATTTTGGGGCAAAAATTCAGAAATATCCCTTTTTTGGGACAAAATTGCAGAAATTTCTTTTATTTTGAGGCAAATTGCCAAAATTTTCCTTATTTTGGGGTAAAAATGCAGTAATAATTCTAATTATGGAGGAAAAATTCAGAAATTCCCCTTATTGTGCGGAAAAATTGCTGAGATTTCCCTTTTTTTTGGACAAAATTGCAAAAATTTCCCTTATTTTGATGTAAAATTGCAGAAATTTCCCTTATCTTGGGCAAATATGTTAGAAATTCCCCTTCTTTCAGGTCATAAAGGCAGAAATTCCACTTATTAGGGGGCAATTTGCAGAAAATACCCTTATTTTAGGGCAAAAAGACTGAAATTCCCATTATTTTTTGCCTTAAAGGCAGAAATTCTTTTTATTTAGGGCATAAATCAGAAATTCCACTTAATTTTGGGCAAAAATGAAGAAATTTCTCTTATTTTGGGCAAAAAGACAGTAATGCACATAATTTGAAGGCAAAAAGGCAGAAATTCCCCTAATTTTGGGGCAAAAAGGCAGAAATTTCCTTTATTGTGGGGCAAAATTGCTGAGATCTCCCTTTTTTTGGACAAAATTGCAAAAATTTCCCTTATTTTGGGGTAAAATTGCAGAAATTTCCCATATTTTGGGGTAAAAATGCAGTAATGCTTCTAATTTTGGAGCAAAAATTCAGAAATTCCCCTAATTTTGAGGCAAAAAGGCAGAAATTCCCCTTATTTTGGGGGAAAATTGCTGAGATTTCCCTTTCTTTGGACAAAATTGCAAAATCTTCCTTTATTTTGGGGTAAAATTGTAGAAATTTCCTTTATCTTGGGCAAAAATACAAAAATTCCTCTTTTTCAGGTCATAAAGGCTGAAATTCTACTTATTAGGGGGCAAATTGCAGAAATTACCCTTATTTTAGGGCGAAAAACCTGAAATTCCTCTTATTTTGTGCCAAAAGGCAGGAATTCTTCTTATTTTAGGGCAAAAATGAGAAATTCCACTTAATTTTGGGCAAAAATGCAGAAATTTCCCTTATTTTGAACAAAAAGACAGTAATGCACCTAATTTGGGGGCAAAAAGGCAGAAATTACCCTAATTTTTGAGGCAAAAAGGCAGAAATTCCTCTTATTTTGGGTCAAAAATGCTGAAATTCCCCTTATTATCGTGCAAAAATGCAGAAATTTTTATTATTTTAAGGCAAAAAGACAGAAATTCACATTATTTTAGGACAAAAATAGAAATTACCCTTATTTTAGGCCAAAAAGACTAAATTCACCCTATTTTGGGGCAAAAGGGCAGAAATTCCCCTTATTTTAGGGCAAAAAGGCAGAAATTCCCCTTAATTTTGGACGAAAATGCAGAACTTTCTTTTAATTGTGGGCAAAAATGCAGAAATCCCCCTTATTTTGGGCCAAATAGGCAGATATTTCCCTTATTTTGAGGCAAAAGGATAGAAATTTAACTTATTTTAGGATAAAATTGCAGAAACTTCCCTTATTTTGTGGCAAAAATGCAGAAATTCCCATTATTTTGGGGTAAAAAGGCAGAAATTTCCCTTATTTAGGAACAAAATTGCAGAAATTTCCCATATTTTGGGGCAAAAATTCAGTAATGCTGCTAATTTTGGGGCAAAATTCAGAAATTTCATTAATTTTGAGGCAAAAAGGCAAAAATCCCTATTATTTTGGGGCAAAAATTCAGAAATATCCCTTTTTTGGGACAAAATTGCAGAAATTTCCTTTATTTTGAGGCAAATTGCCGAAATTTTCCTTATTTTAAGGTAAAAATGCAGTAATAATTCTAATTATGGAGGAAAAATTCAGAAATTTCCCTAATTTTAGGGAAAAAAGCAGAAATTCCCCTTATTGTGCGGAAAAATTGCTGAGATTTCCCTTTTTTTGGACAAAATTGCAAAAATTTCCCTTATTTTGATGTAAAATTGCAGAAATTTCCCTTTTCTTGGGCAAATATGTTAGAAATTCCCCTTCTTTCAGGTCATAAAGGCAGAAATTCCACTTATTAGGGGGCAATTTGCAGAAAATACCCTTATTTTAGGGCAAAAAGACTGAAATTCCCCTTATTTTTTGCCTTAAAGGCAGAAATTCTTTTTATTTTAGGGCATAAATCAGAAATTCCACTTAATTTTGGGCAAAAATGAAGAAATTTCCCTTATTTTGGGCAAAAAGACAGTAATGCACATAATTTGAAGGCAAAAAGGCAGAAATTCCCCTAATTTTGGGGCAAAAAGGCAGAAATTTCCTTTATTGTGGGGCAAAATTGCTGAGATCTTCTTTTTTTTGGACAAAATTGCAAAAATTTCCCTTATTTTGGGGTAAAATTGCAGAAATTTCCCATATTTTGGGGTAAAAATGCAGTAATGCTTCTAATTTTGGAGCAAAAATTCAGAAATTCCCCTAATTTTTAGGCAAAAAGGCAGAATATCCCTTTATTGTTGGGCAAAATTGCTGAGATTTCCCTTTCTTTGGACACAATTGCAAATATTTCCCTTATTTTGGGGTAAAATTGCAGAAATTTCCCTTATTTTGGGGTAAAAATGCAGTAATGTTTCTAATTTTGGAGCAAAAATTTAGAAATTCCCCTAATTTTGGGGCAAAAAGGCAGAACTTCCCTTTATTGTGGGGGAAAATTGCTGAGATTTTTCTTTCTTTGGACAAAATTGCAAAATCTTCCTATATTTTGGGGTAAAATTGTAGAAATTTCCTTTATTTTGGGCAAAAATACAGAAATTCCTCTTCTTTCAGGTCATAAAGGCAGAAATTCCACTTATTAGGGGGCAAATTGCAGAAATTACCCTTATTTTAGGGCAAAAAGCCTGAAATTCCTCATATTTTGTGCCAAAAAGGCAGAAATTCTTCTTATTTTAGGGCAATAATGAGAAATTCTACTTAATTTTGGGCAAAAATGCAGAAATTTCCCTTATTTTGAACAAAAAGACAGTAATGCACCTATTTTGGGGGCAAAAAGGCAGACATTACCCTAATTTTTGGGGCAAAAAGGCATAAATTCCTCTTATTTTGGGTCAAAAATGCTGAAATTCCCTTTATTTTCGAGCAAAAAAGCAGAAATTTTCATTATTTTAAGGCAAAAAGACAGAAATTCTCATTATTTTAGGCCAAAAATAGAAATTACCCTTATATTAGGCCAAAAAAACTAAATTCCCCTTATTTTGGGGCAAAAGGGCAGAAATTCCCCTTATTTTAGGGCAAAAAGGCAGAAATTCCCCTTAATTTTGGACGAAAATGCAGAACTTTCTTTTAATTGTGGGCAAAAATGCAGAAATCCCCCTTATTTTGGGCCAAATAGGCAGAAATTTCCCTTATTTTGAGGCAAAAGGATAGAAATTTAAATTATTTTAGGATAAAATTGCAGAAACTTCCCTTATTTTGTGGCAAAAATGCAGAAATTCCCATTATTTTGGGGTAAAAAGGCAGAAATTTCCCTTATTTAGGAACAAAATTGCAGAAATTTCCCATATTTTGGGGCAAAAATGCAGTAATGCTGCTAATTTTGGGGCAAAATTCATAAATTTCACTAATTTTGAGGCAAAAAGGCAAAAATCCCTATTATTTTGGGGCAAAAATTCAGAAATATCCCTTTTTTGGGACAAAATTGCAGAAATTTCTTTTATTTTGAGGCAAATTGCCGAAATTTTCCTTATTTTGGGGTAAAAATGCAATAATAATTCTAATTATGGAGGAAAAATTCAGAAATTTCCCTAATTTTAGGGAAAAAAGCAGAAATTCCCCTTATTGTGCGGAAAAATTGCTGAGATTTCCCTTTTTTTTTTGGACAAAATTGCAAAAATTTCCCTTATTTTGATGTAAAATTGCAGAAATTTCCCTTATCTTGGGCAAATATGTTAGAAATTCCCCTTCTTTCAGGTCATAAAGGCAGAAATTCCACTTATTAGGGGGCAATTTGCAGAAAATACCCTTATTTTAGGGCAAAAAGACTGAAATTCCCATTATTTTTTGCCTTAAAGGCAGAAATTCTTTTTATTTAGGGCATAAATCAGAAATTCCACTTAATTTTGGGCAAAAATGAAGAAATTTCCCTTATTTTGGGCAAAAAGACAGTAATGCACATAATTTGAAGGCAAAAAGGCAGAAATTCCCCTAATTTTGGGGCAAAAAGGCAGAAATTTCCTTTATTGTGGGGCAAAATTGCTGAGATCTCCCTTTTTTTGGACAAAATTGCAAAAATTTCCCTTATTTTGGGGTAAAATTGCAGAAATTTTCCATATTTTGGGGTAAAAATGCAGTAATGCTTCTAATTTTGGAGCAAAAATTCAGAAATTCCCCTAATTTTGAGGCAAAAAGGCAGAAATTCCCCTTATTTTGGGGGAAAATTGCTGAGATTTCCCTTTCTTTGGACAAAATTGCAAAATCTTCCTTTATTTTGGGGTAAAATTGTAGAAATTTCCTTTATCTTGGGAAAAATACAAAAATTCCTCTTTTTCAGGTCATAAAGGCTGAAATTCTACTTATTAGGGGGCAAATTGCAGAAATTACCCTTATTTTAGGGCGAAAAACCTGAAATTCCTCTTATTTTGTGCCAAAAGGCAGAAATTCTTCTTATTTTAGGGCAAAAATGAGAAATTCCACTTAATTTTGGGCAAAAATGCAGAAATTTCCCTTATTTTGAACAAAAAGACAGTAATGCACCTAATTTGGGGGCAAAAAGGCAGAAATTACCCTAATTTTTGAGGCAAAAAGGCAGAAATTCCTCTTATTTTGGGTCAAAAATGCTGAAATTCCCCTTATTTTCGTGCAAAAATGCAGAAATTTTTATTATTTTAAGGCAAAAAGACAGAAATTCACATTATTTTAGGACAAAAATAGAAATTACCCTTATTTTAGGCCAAAAAGACTAAATTCACCCTATTTTGGGGCAAAAGGGCAGAAATTCCCCTTATTTTAGGGCAAAAAGGCAGAAATTCCCCTTAATTTTGGACGAAAATGCAGAACTTTCTTTTAATTGTGGGCAAAAATGCAGATATCCCCCTTATTTTGGGCCAAATAGGCAGATATTTCCCTTATTTTGAGGCAAAAGGATAGAAATTTAACTTATTTTAGGATAAAATTGCAGAAACTTCCCTTATTTTGTGGCAAAAATGCAGAAATTCCCATTATTTTGGGGTAAAAAGGCAGAAATTTCCCTTATTTAGGAACAAAATTGCAGAAATTTCCCATATTTTGGGGCAAAAATTCAGTAATGCTGCTAATTTTGGGGCAAAATTCAGAAATTTCATTAATTTTGAGGCAAAAAGGCAAAAATCCCTATTATTTTGGGGCAAAAATTCAGAAATATCCCTTTTTTGGGACAAAATTGCAGAAATTTCCTTTATTTTGAGGCAAATTGCCGAAATTTTCCTTATTTTAAGGTAAAAATGCAGTAATAATTCTAATTATGGAGGAAAAATTCAGAAATTTCCCTAATTTTAGGGAAAAAAGCAGAAATTCCCCTTATTGTGCGGAAAAATTGCTGAGATTTCCCTTTTTTTGGACAAAATTGCAAAAATTTCCCTTATTTTGATGTAAAATTGCAGAAATTTCCCTTATCTTGGGCAAATATGTTAGAAATTCCCCTTCTTTCAGGTCATAAAGGCAGAAATTCCACTTATTAGGGGGCAATTTGCAGAAAATACCCTTATTTTAGGGGAAAAAGACTGAAATTCCCCTTATTTTTTGCCTTAAAGGCAGAAATTCTTTTTTTTTAGGGCATAAATCAGAAATTCCACTTAATTTTGGGCAAAAATAAAGAAATTTCCCTTATTTGGGGAAAAAAGACAGTAATGCACATAATTTGAAGGCAAAAAGGCAGAAATTCCCCTAATTTTGGGGCAAAAAGGCAGAAATTTCCTTTATTGTGGGGCAAAATTGCTGAGATCTTCCTTTTTTTGGACAAAATTGCAAAAATTTCCCTTATTTTGGGGTAAAATTGCAGAAATTTCCCATATTTTGGGGTAAAAATGCAGTAATGCTTCTAATTTTGGAGCAAAAATTCAGAAATTCCCCTAATTTTTAGGCAAAAAGGCAGAATATCCCCTTATTGTTGGGCAAAATTGCTGAGATTTCCCTTTCTTTGGACAAAATTGCAAATATTTCCCTTATTTTTGGGTAAAATTGCAGAAATTTCCCTTATTTTGGGGTAAAAATGCAGTAATGTTTCTAATTTTGGAGCAAAAATTTAGAAATTCCCCTAATTTTGGGGCAAAAAGGCAGAACTTCCCTTTATTGTGGGGGAAAATTGCTGAGATTTTTCTTTCTTTGGACAAAATTGCAAAATCTTCCTATATTTTGGGGTAAAATTGTAGAAATTTCCTTTATTTTGGGCAAAAATACAGAAATTCCTCTTCTTTCAGGTCATAAAGGCAGAAATTCCACTTATTAGGGGGCAAATTGCAGAAATTACCCTTATTTTAGGGCAAAAAGCCTGAAATTCCTCATATTTTGTGCCAAAAAGGCAGAAATTCTTCTTATTTTAGGGCAATAATGAGAAATTCTACTTAATTTTGGGCAAAAATGCAGAAATTTCCCTTATTTTGAACAAAAAGACAGTAATGCACCTATTTTGGGGGCAAAAAGGCAGACATTACCCTAATTTTTGGGGCAAAAAGGCATAAATTCCTCTTATTTTGGGTCAAAAATGCTGAAATTCCCTTTATTTTCGAGCAAAAAAGCAGAAATTTTCCTTATTTTAAGGCAAAAAGACAGAAATTCTCATTATTTTAGGCCAAAAATAGAAATTACCCTTATATTAGGCCAAAAAAACTAAATTCCCCTTATTTTGGGGCAAAAGGGCAGAAATTCCCCTTATTTTAGGGCAAAAAGGCAGAAATTCCCCTTAATTTTGGACGAAAATGCAGAACTTTCTTTTAATTGTGGGCAAAAATGCAGAAATCCCCCTTATTTTGGGCCAAATAGGCAGAAATTTCCCTTATTTTGAGGCAAAAGGATAGAAATTTAAATTATTTTAGGATAAAATTGCAGAAACTTCCCTTATTTTGTGGCAAAAATGCAGAAATTCCCATTATTTTGGGGAAAAAAGGCAGAAATTTCCCTTATTTAGGAACAAAATTGCAGAAATTTCCCATATTTTGGGGCAAAAATGCAGTAATGCTGCTAATTTTGGGGCAAAATTCATAAATTTCACTAATTTTGAGGCAAAAAGGCAAAAATCCCTATTATTTTGGGGCAAAAATTCAGAAATATCCCTTTTTTGGGACAAAATTGCAGAAATTTCTTTTATTTTGAGGCAAATTGCCAAAATTTTCCTTATTTTGGGGTAAAAATGCAGTAATAATTCTAATTATGGAGGAAAAATTCAGAAATTTCCCTAATTTTAGGGAAAAAAGCAGAAATTCCCCTTATTGTGCGGAAAAATTGCTGAGATTTCCCTTTTTTTTGGACAAAATTGCAAAAATTTCCCTTATTTTGATGTAAAATTGCAGAAATTTCCCTTATCTTGGGCAAATATGTTAGAAATTCCCCTTCTTTCAGGTCATAAAGGCAGAAATTCCACTTATTAGGGGGCAATTTGCAGAAAATACCCTTATTTTAGGGCAAAAAGACTGAAATTCCCCTTATTTTTTGCCTTAAAGGCAGAAATTCTTTTTATTTAGGGCATAAATCAGAAATTCCACTTAATTTTGGGCAAAAATGAAGAAATTTCTCTTATTTTGGGCAAAAAGACAGTAATGCACATAATTTGAAGGCAAAAAGGCAGAAATTCCCCTAATTTTGGGGCAAAAAGGCAGAAATTTCCTTTATTGTGGGGCAAAATTGCTGAGATCTCCCTTTTTTTGGACAAAATTGCAAAAATTTCCCTTATTTTGGGGTAAAATTGCAGAAATTTCCCATATTTTGGGGTAAAAATGCAGTAATGCTTCTAATTTTGGAGCAAAAATTCAGAAATTCCCCTAATTTTGAGGCAAAAAGGCAGAAATTCCCCTTATTTTGGGGGAAAATTGCTGAGATTTCCCTTTCTTTGGACAAAATTGCAAAATCTTCCTTTATTTTGGGGTAAAATTGTAGAAATTTCCTTTATCTTGGGAAAAATACAAAAATTCCTCTTTTTCAGGTCATAAAGGCTGAAATTCTACTTATTAGGGGGCAAATTGCAGAAATTACCCTTATTTTAGGGCGAAAAACCTGAAATTCCTCTTATTTTGTGCCAAAAGGCAGAAATTCTTCTTATTTTAGGGCAAAAATGAGAAATTCCACTTAATTTTGGGCAAAAATGCAGAAATTTCCCTTATTTTGAACAAAAAGACAGTAATGCACCTAATTTGGGGGCAAAAAGGCAGAAATTACCCTAATTTTTGAGGCAAAAAGGCAGAAATTCCTCTTATTTTGGGTCAAAAATGCTGAAATTCCCCTTATTTTCGTGCAAAAATGCAGAAATTTTTATTATTTTAAGGCAAAAAACAGAAATTCACATTATTTTAGGACAAAAATAGAAATTACCCTTATTTTAGGCCAAAAAGACTAAATTCACCCTATTTTGGGGCAAAAGGGCAGAAATTCCCCTTATTTTAGGGCAAAAAGGCAGAAATTCCCCTTAATTTTGGACGAAAATGCAGAACTTTCTTTTAATTGTGGGCAAAAATGCAGATATCCCCCTTATTTTGGGCCAAATAGGCAGATATTTCCCTTATTTTGAGGCAAAAGGATAGAAATTTAACTTATTTTAGGATAAAATTGCAGAAACTTCCCTTATTTTGTGGCAAAAATGCAGAAATTCCCATTATTTTGGGGTAAAAAGGCAGAAATTTCCCTTATTTAGGAACAAAATTGCAGAAATTCCCATATTTTGGGGCAAAAATTCAGTAATGCTGCTAATTTTGGGGCAAAATTCAGAAATTTCATTAATTTTGAGGCAAAAAGGCAAAAATCCCTATTATTTTGGGGCAAAAATTCAGAAATATCCCTTTTTTGGGACAAAATTGCAGAAATTTCCTTTATTTTGAGGCAAATTGCCGAAATTTTCCTTATTTTAAGGTAAAAATGCAGTAATAATTCTAATTATGGAGGAAAAATTCAGAAATTTCCCTAATTTTAGGGAAAAAAGCAGAAATTCCCCTTATTGTGCGGAAAAATTGCTGAGATTTCCCTTTTTTTGGACAAAATTGCAAAAATTTCCCTTATTTTGATGTAAAATTGCAGAAATTTCCCTTATCTTGGGCAAATATGTTAGAAATTCCCCTTCTTTCAGGTCATAAGGGCAGAAATTCCACTTATTAGGGGGCAATTTGCAGAAAATACCCTTATTTTAGGGCAAAAAGACTGAAATTCCCCTTATTTTTTGCCTTAAAGCAGAAATTCTTTTTATTTTAGGGCATAAATCAGAAATTCCACTTAATTTTGGGCAAAAATGAAGAAATTTCCCTTATTTTGGGCAAAAAGACAGTAATGCACATAATTTGAAGGCAAAAAGGCAGAAATTCCCCTAATTTTGGGGCAAAAAGGCAGAAATTTCCTTTATTGTGGGGCAAAATTGCTGAGATCTTCCTTTTTTTGGACAAAATTGCAAAAATTTCCCTTATTTTGGGGTAAAATTGCAGAAATTTCCCATATTTTGGGGTAAAAATGCAGTAATGCTACTAATTTTGGAGCAAAAATTCAGAAATTCCTCTAATTTTTAGGCAAAAAGGCAGAATATCCCTTTATTGTTGGGCAAAATTGCTGAGATTTCCCTTTCTTTGGACAAAATTGCAAATATTTCCCTTATTTTGGGGTAAAATTGCAGAAATTTCCCTTATTTTGGGGTAAAAATGCAGTAATGTTTCTAATTTTGGAGCAAAAATTTAGAAATTCCCCTAATTTTGGGGCAAAAAGGCAGAACTTCCCTTTATTGTGGGGGAAAATTGCTGAGATTTTTCTTTCTTTGGACAAAATTGCAAAATCTTCCTATATTTTGGGGTAAAATTGTAGAAATTTCCTTTATTTTGGGCAAAAATACAGAAATTCCTCTTCTTTCAGGTCATAAAGGCAGAAATTCCACTTATTAGGGGGCAAATTGCAGAAATTACCCTTATTTTAGGGCAAAAAGCCTGAAATTCCTCATATTTTGTGCCAAAAAGGCAGAAATTCTTCTTATTTTAGGGCAATAATGAGAAATTCTACTTAATTTTGGGCAAAAATGCAGAAATTTCCCTTATTTTGAACAAAAAGACAGTAATGCACCTATTTTGGGGGCAAAAAGGCAGACATTACCCTAATTTTTGGGGCAAAAAGGCGTAAATTCCTCTTATTTTGGGTCAAAAATGCTGAAATTCCCTTTATTTTCGAGCAAAAAAGCAGAAATTTTCCTTATTTTAAGGCAAAAAGACAGAAATTCTCATTATTTTAGGCCAAAAATAGAAATTACCCTTATATTAGGCCAAAAAAACTAAATTCCCCTTATTTTGGGGCAAAAGGGCAGAAATTCCCCTTATTTTAGGGCAAAAAGGCAGAAATTCCCCTTAATTTTGGA
Organism: Micromys minutus; assembly: GCF_963924665.1. Taxonomy (NCBI): domain Eukaryota; kingdom Metazoa; phylum Chordata; class Mammalia; order Rodentia; family Muridae; genus Micromys; species Micromys minutus. The sequence continues at coordinate 135,739 of NW_027667478.1, forward strand.
CGAAAATGCAGAACTTTCTTTTAATTGTGGGCAAAAATGCAGAAATTCCCCTTATTTTGGGCCAAATAGGCAGAAATTTCCCTTATTTTGAGGCAAAAGGATAGAAATTTAACTTATTTTAGGATAAAATTGCAGAAACTTCCCTTATTTTGTGGCAAAAATGCAGAAATTCCCATTATTTTGGGGTAAAAAGGCAGAAATTTCCCTTATTTAGGAACAAAATTGCAGAAATTTCCCATATGTTGGGGCAAAAATTCAGTAATGCTGCTAATTTTGGGGCAAAATTCAGAAATTTCATTAATTTTGAGGCAAAAAGGCAAAAATCCCTATTATTTTGGGGCAAAAATTCAGAAATATCCCTTTTTTGGGACAAAATTGCAGAAATTTCCTTTATTTTGAGGCAAATTGCCGAAATTTTCCTTATTTTAAGGTAAAAATGCAGTAATAATTCTAATTATGGAGGAAAAATTCAGAAATTTCCCTAATTTTAGGGAAAAAAGCAGAAATTCCCCTTATTGTGCGGAAAAATTGCTGAGATTTCCCTTTTTTTGGACAAAATTGCAAAAATTTCCCTTATTTTGATGTAAAATTGCAGAAATTTCCCTTATCTTGGGCAAATATGTTAGAAATTCCCCTTCTTTCAGGTCATAAAGGCAGAAATTCCACTTATTAGGGGGCAATTTGCAGAAAATACCCTTATTTTAGGGCAAAAAGACTGAAATTCCCCTTATTTTTTGCCTTAAAGGCAGAAATTCTTTTTATTTTAGGGCATAAATCAGAAATTCCACTTAATTTTGGGCAAAAATGAAGAAATTTCCCTTATTTTGGGCAAAAAGACAGTAATGCACATAATTTGAAGGCAAAAAGGCAGAAATTCCCCTAATTTTGGGGCAAAAAGGCAGAAATTTCCTTTATTGTGGGGCAAAATTGCTGAGATCTTTCTTTTTTGGACAAAATTGCAAAAATTTTCCTTATTTTGGGGTAAAATTGCAGAAATTTCCCTTATTTTGGGGTAAAAATGCAGTAATGCTTCTAATTTTGGAGCAAAAATTTAGAAATTCCCCTAAGTTTAGGGCAAAAAGGCAGAACTTCCCCTTATTGTGGGGGGAAATTGCTGAGATTTTTCTTTCTTTGGACAAAATTGCAAAATCCTCCTTTATTTTGGGGTAAAATTGTAGAAATTTCCTTTAACTTGGGCAAAAATACAGAAATTCCTCTTTTTTCAGTTCATAAAGGCAGAAATTCCACTTATTAGGGGGCAAATTGCAGAAATTACCCTTATTTTAGGGCGAAAAGCCTGAAATTCCTCTTATTTTGTGCCAAAATGCAGAAATTCTTCTTATTTTAGAGCAAAAATGAGAAATTCCACTTAATTTTGGGCAAAAATGCAGAAATTTCCTTTATTTTGAACAAAAAGACAGTAATGTACCTAATTTGGGGGCAAAAAGGCAGAAATTACCCTAATTTTTGGGGCCAAAAGGCAGAAATTCCTCTTATTTTGGGTCAAAAATGCTGAAATTCCTCTTATTTTCAAGCAAAAATGCAGAAATTTTCCATATTTTAAGGCAAAAAGACAGAAATTCTCATTATTTTAGGCCAAAAATAGAAATTACCCTTATTTTAGGCCAAAAAGATTAAATTCACCCTATTTTGGGGCAAAAAAGCAGAAATTCCTCTTATTTTAGGGCAAAAAGGCAGAAATTCCCCTTAATTTTGGACAAAAATGGAGAACTTTCTTTTAATTGTTGGCAAAAATGCAGAAATTCCCCTTATTTTGGGCCAAATAGGCAGAAATTTCCCTTATTTTGAGGCAAAACGATAAAAATTTAACTTATTTTAGGATAAAATTGCAGAAACTTCCCTTATTTTGTGGCAAAAATGAAGAAATTCCCATTATTTTGGGGTAAAAAGGCAGAAATTTCCCTTATTTTGGAACAAAATTGCAGAAATTTCCCATATTTTGGGGCAAAAATTCAGTAATGTTTCTAAATTTGGAGCAAAATTCAGAAATTTCACTAATTTGGGGCAAAAAGGCAAAAATCCCTATTATTTGCGGCAAAAATGCAGATATATCTTTTTTTTGGGACAAAATTGAGAAATTTGCTTTATTTTTAGGCAAATTGCAAAAATTTCCTCTATTTTGGGGTAAAAATGCAGTAATGCTTCTAATTTTGGAGCAAAAATTCAGAAATTTCCCTAATTTTGGGGCAAAAATGCAGAAATTCCCCTTATTGTGGGGCAAAAATGCTGAGATTTCCCTTTTTTTGGACAAAATTGCAAAAATTTCCCTTATTTTGGGGTAAAATTGCAGAAATTTCCCTTATCTTGGTAAAAATTTTAGAAATTACCGTTCTTTCAGGTCATAAAGGCAGAAATTCCACTTATTAGGGGGCAAATTGCAGAAATTACCCTTATTTTAGGGCAAAAAAACTGAAAATCCCCTTATTTTTTGCCTTAAAGGCAGAAATTCTTTTTATTTTAGGGCAAAAATCAGAAATTCCACTTACTTTGTGTCAAAAATGCAGAAATTCCTTTTATTTTTAGCCAAATAGGCAGAAATTTCCTTTATTTTGTGGCAAAAGTTTAGAAATTTAACTTATTTTAGGATAAAATTGCAGAAACTTCCCTTATTTTGTTGAAAAAATGCAGAAATTCCCATTATTTTGTTGTAAAAAGGAAGAAATTTCCCTTATTTTGTAACAAAATTGCTGAAATTTTCCATATTTTTGGGAAAAAAACCAGTAATGCTTCTAATTTTGGAGCAAAATTCAGAAATTTCACTAATTTTGGGACAAAATTAAGAAATTTCACTAATTTTGTTGCAAAAGGCAGAAATTCCTATTATTTTGTGGTAAAAATGCAGAAATTCCTTTTATTTGGGGGCAAAACGGCAGAAATTCTCCTCATTTTGGGGCAAAAAGTCAGAAATTTTTTTTATTTTGGAGCAAAAATGAAGAAAATTCCATTATTTTGGTGCAAAATTGCATAAATTTCCCTTATTATGGGGCAAAAAGCAGAAATTCCCCTAATTTTAGGGCAAAATTGCAGAAATTTCCCTTATTTGGGGCATAATTACAGAAATTCCCCTAATTTTGGGAAAAATTGCAGAAATTCCTATTATTTTGGAGCAAAAATGCAAAAATTTTTCTTAATACAGGGCAAAAATACAGAAATTCCCTTTATTTTGGGGCAAAAATGCAGAAATTGCTCTTATTTTAGGCCAAAAATAAAGAAATTAACCTTATATTTGTGCAAAAATGCAGAAATTTTTCTTAATTTGAGGCAAAAATGCAGAAATTCTCTTTATTTGGGGCCAAAAAGGCAGGAATTTCCCTTATTTTGGGGCAAAAGTATAGAACTTTAACTTATTTTAGGATAATATTGCAGAAATTTACCTTATTTTGTGGCAAAAATGAAGAAATTCCCATTATTTTGGGGTAGAAAGGCAGAAATTCCCTTTATTTTGGAACAAAATTGCAGAAATTTCCCATATTTTTGGGCAAAAATGCACTAATGCTTCTAATTTTGTGGCAAAATTTAGAAATTCCACTAATTTTGGGGCAAAAAGGCAGAAATTCCATTTATTTGGGGGCAAAAATTCCGAAATTTCCTTTTTTGGGTCAAAAAGGCAGAAAATTCTTTTTTTTTGAGGCAAATCGCTGAAATTTCCCTTATTTTGTGGCAAAAATTCTGTAATGCCTCTAATTTTAGGGTAAAAATCAGAAATTCCGTTAATTTTGGGGCAAAAAGACAGAAATTCCCCTTATTGTGGGGGAAATTAATGAAATTTCCTTTTTTTGGGACAAAATTGCAGAAATTTCCCTTATTTTTAAGCAAAATTGCAGAAATTTCCTTTATCTTGTGGCAAAAATGCAGAAATTCCTTTTATTTCATGGCAAAAGGGCAGAAATTACGCTTTTTTGGTGGCAAATTCCAGAACTTACCCGTATTTTAGGAAAAAAGCCTGAATTTCCTCTTATTTTGTGCCAAAAAGGCAGAAATTCTTCTTATTTTAAAGCAAAAAGGCAGAAATTCCACATAATTTTGGCCAAAAATGCAGAAATTTCTATTATTTTGGGGCAAAAACACAGTAATGCACCTAATTTGGTGGTAAAAATGCATAAATTCCCCTAATTTGGGGGCAAAAAGGCAAAAATTCCCCTTAATTTTGGGCAAAAATGCAGAAATTTCCCTTAATTTTGGGCAAAAATGCAGAAATTCCCCTTATTTTGGGCCAAATACGCAGAAATTTCACTTATTTTGTTGCAAAAGGATAGAAATTTAACTTATTTTAAGAAAAAATTGCAGAAACTTCCCTTATTTTGTGGCAAAAATGCAGAAATTCTCATTATTTTGGGGTATAAAGGCAGAAATTTCCCTTATTTTGAACAAAATTGCAGAAATTTCCCATATTTTGGGGCAAAAATGCAGTAATGCTGCTAATTTTGGGGCAAAATTCAGAAATTTCACTAATTTTGAGGCAAAAAGGCAAAAATCCCTATTATTTTGGGGCAAAAATGCAGAAATATTTCTTTTTTGGGACAAAATTGCAGAAATTTCCTTTATTTTGAGGCAAATTGCAGAAATTTCCCTTATTTTGGGGTAAAAATGCAGTAATGCTTCTAATTATGGAGGAAAAATTCAGAAATTCTCTAATTTTGGGGCAAAAATGCAGAAATTCCCCTTATTGTGGAAAAAAATTGCTGAGATTTCCCTTTTTTTGGACAAAATTGCAAAAATTTTCCTTATTTTGGGGTAAAATTGCAGAAATTTCCCTTATCTAGGGCAAAAATATTAGAAATTTCCCTTCTTTCAGGTCATAAAGGCAGAAACTCCACTTATTAGGGGGGAATTTGCAGAAAATACCCTTATTTTAGGGCCAAAAGGCTGAAATTCCCCTTATTTTTTGCCTTAAAGGCAGAAATTCTTTTTATTTTTTGGCAAAAATTAGAAATTCCACTTAATTTTGGGCAAAAATGCAGAAATTTCCCTTATTTTGTGCAAAAAGACAGTAATGCACTTAATTTGAAGGCAAAAAGGCAGAAATTCCCATAATTTTGGGGCAAAAACGCAGAAATTTCCTTTATTGTGGGGCAAAATTGCTGAGATCTCCCTTTTTTTGGACAAAATTGCAAAAATTTCCCTTATTTTGGGGTAAAATTGCAGAAATTTCTTATATTTTGGGGTAAAAATGCAGTAATGCTTCTAATTTTGGAGCAAAAATTCAGAAATTCCCCTAATTTTTAGGCAAAAAGGCAGAATATCCCCTTATTGTGGGGCAAAATTGCTGAGATTTCCTTTTCTTTGGACAAAATTGCAAAAATTTCCCTTATTTTGGGGTAAAATTGCAGAAATTTCCCTTATTTTGGGGTAAAAATGCAGTAATGCTTCTAATTTTGGAGCAAAAATTTAGAAATTCCCCTAATTTTGGGGCAAAAAGGCATAACTTCCCGTTATTGTGGGGGAAAATTGCTGAGATTTTTCTTTCTTTGGACAAAATTTCGAAATCTTCCTTTATTTTGGGGTAAAATTGTAGAAATTTCCTTTATTTTGGGCAAAAATACAGAAATTCTTCTTTTTTCAGGTCATAAAGGCAGAAATTCCACTTATTAGTGGGCAAATTGCAGAAATTACCCTTATTTTAGGGCAAAAAGCCTGAAATTCCTCTTATTTTTGTGCCAAAAAGGCAGAAATTCTTCTAATTTTAGGGCAAAAATGAGAAATTTCACTTAATTTTGGGCAAAAATGCAGAAATCCCTTATTTTGAACAAAAAGACACTAATGCACCTAATTTGGGGGCAAAAAGACAGAAATTACCCTAATTTTTTGGGGCAAAAAGGCAGAAATTCCACTTATTTTGGGGCAAAAATGCTGAAATTCCCCTTATTTTGGAGCAAAAATGCAGAAATTTTCTTTATTTTAGGGCAAAAAGACAGAAATTCTCATTATTTTAGGCCAAAAATAGAAATTACCCTTATTTTAGGCCAAAAAGACTAAGTTCCCCTTATTTTGGGGCAAAAGGGCAGAAATTCCCCTTATTTTAGGGCAAAAAGGCAGAAATTCCCCTTAATTTTGGAAGAAAATGCAGAATTTTCTTTTAATTGTGGGCAAAAATGCAGAAATCCCCCTTATTTTGGGCCAAATAGGCAGAAATTTCCCTTATTTTGAGGCAAAAGAATAGAAATTTTACTTATTTTAGGATAAAATTTCAGAAACTTCCCTTATTTTGTGACAAAAATGCAGAAATTCCCATTATTTTGGGGTAAAAAGGCAGAAATTTCCCTTATTTTGGAACAAAATTGCAGAAATTTCCCATATTTTGGGGCAAAAATGCAGTAATGCTTCTAATTTTTGAGTAAAATTCAGAAATTTCACTAATTTTGGGGCAAAAAGGCAAAAATCCCTATTATTTGGGGCAAAAATGCAGAAATATCTCTTTTTTGGGACAAAATTAAGAAATTTCCTTTATTTTGAGGCAAATTGCAGAAATTTCATCTATTTTGGTGTAAAAATGCAGTAATGCTTCTAATTTTTAAGCAAAAATTCAGAAATTCCCCTAATTTTGGGGCAAAAAAGCAGAAATTCCCCTTATTGTGGGGCAAAATTGCTGAGATTTCCCTTTTTTTGGACAAAATTGCAAAAATTTCCCTTATTTTGGGGTAAAATTGCAGAAATTTCCCTTATCTTGGTAAAAATTTTAGAAATTACCGTTCTTTCAGGTCATAAAGGCAGAAATTCAACATATTAGGGGGCAAATTGCAGAAATTACCCTTATTTTAGGGAAAAAGACTGAAAATCCCCTTATTTTTTGCCTTAAAGGCAGAAATTCTTTTTATTTTAGGGCATTAATCAGAAATTCCACTTAATTTTGGGCAAAAATGCAGAAATTTCCCTTATTTTGGGCAAAAAGACAGTAATGCACATAATTTGAAGGCAAAAAGGCAGAAATTCCCCTAATTTTGGGTCAAAAAGGCAGAATATCCCCTTATTGTGGGGCAAAATTGCTGAGATCTCCCTTTCTTTGGACCAAATTGCAAAAATTTCCCTTATTTTGGGGTAAAATTTCAGAAATTTCACTTATTTTGTGGTAAAAATGCAGTAATGCTTCTAATTTTGGAGCAAAATTAAGAAATACTTCTAATTTTGGGGGAAAAAGGCAGAACTTCCCCTTATTGTGGGGGAAAATTACTGAGATTTTTTTTCTTCGGACAAAATTGCAAAATCTTCCTTTATTTTGGGGTACAATTGCAGAAATTTCCTTTATCTTGGGCAAAAATAGAGAAATTCCTATTCTTTCAGGTCATAAATGCAGAAATTCCACTTATTAGGGGGCAAATTGCAGAAATTACCCTTATTTTAGGGCAAAAAGCCTGAAATTCCTCTTATTTTGTGCCAAAAAGGCAGAAATTCTTCTTATTTTAGGGCAATAATGAGAAATTCTACTTAATTTTGGGCAAAAATGCAGAAATTTCCCTTATTTTGAACAAAAAGACAGTAATGCACCTATTTTGGGGGCAAAAAAGCAGACATTACCCTAATTTTTGGGGCAAAAAGGAAGAAATTTCTCTTATTTTGGGTCAAAACTGCTGAAATTCCCCTTATTTTCGAGCAAAAATGCAGAAATTTTCCTTATTTTAAGGCAAAAAGACAGAAATTCTCATTATTTTAGGCCAAAAATAAAAATTACCCTTATTTTAGGTCAAAAAAACTAAATTCCCCTTATTTGGGGGCAAAAAGGGCAGAAATTCCCCTTTATTTTAAGGCAAAAAGGCAGAAATTCCCCTTAATTTTGGACGAAAATCAGAACTTTCTTTTAATTGTGGGCAAAAATGCAGAAATCCCCCTTATTTTGGGCCAAATAGGCAGAAATTTCCCTTATTTTGAGGCAAAAGGATAGAAATTTAACTTATTTTAGGATAAAATTGCAGAAACTTCCCTTATTTTGTGGCAAAAATGCAGAAATTCCCATTATTTTGGGGTAAAAAGGCAGAAATTTCCCTTATTTTGGAACAAAAATGAAGATATTTCCCATATTTTGGGGCAAAAATGCAGTAATGCTTCTAATTTTTGAGCAAATTTCAGAAGTTTCACTATTTTGGGGCAAAAAGGCAAAAATCCCTATTATTTTGGGCAAAAATGCAGAAATATTCTTTTTTTGGGACAAAATTGCAGAAATTTCCTTTATTTTGAGGCAAATTGCAGAGATTTCCTCTATTTGGGGTAAAAATGCAGTAATGCTTCTAATTTTGGAGCAAAAATTCAGAAATTCCCCTAATTTTGGGTCAAAAATACAGAAATTCCTCTTATTGTGGGGCAAAATTGCTGAGATTTCCCTTTTTTTGGACAAAATTGCAAAAATTTCCCTTATTTTGGGGTAAAATTGAAGAAATTTATTTATCTTGGTAAAAATTTTAGAAATTACCGTTCTTTCAGTTCATAAATGCAGAAATTCCACTTATGAGGGGGCAAATTGCAGAAATTACCCTTATTTTAGGGCAAAAAAACTGAAAATCCCCTTATTTTTTGCCTTAAAGGCAGAAATTCTTTTTATTTTAGGGCATAAATCAGAAATTCCACTTAATTTTGGGCAAAAATGCAGAAATTTCCCTTATTTTGGGCAAAAAGACAGTAATGCACATAATTTGAAGGCAAAAAGGCAGAAATTCCCCTAATTTTGGGGCATAAAGGCAGAAATTTCCCTTATTGTGGGGCAAAATTGCTGAGATCTCCCTTTTTTTGGACAAAATTGCAAAAATTTCCCTTATTTTGGGGTAAAATTGCAGAAATTTCCCATATTTTGGGGTAAAAATGCAGTAATGCTTCTAATTTTGGAGCAAAAATTAAGAAATTCCTCTAATTTTGGGGGGAAAAGGCAGAACTTCCCCTTATTGTGGGGGAAAATTTCTGAGATTTTTCTTTCTTCGGACAAAATTTCAAAATCTTCCTTTATTTTGGGGTAAAATTGCAGAAATTTCCTTTATCTTGGGCAAAAATACAGAAATTTCTCTTCTTTCAGGTCATAAAGGCAGAAATTCCACTTATTAGGGGGCAAATTGCAGTAATTACCCTTATTTTAGGGCAAAAAGCCTGAAATTCCTCTTATTTTTGTGCCAAAAAGGCAGAAATTCTTCTTATTTTAGAGCAAAAATGAGAAATTCCACTTAATTTTGGGCAAAAATGCAGAAATCCCTTATTTTGAACAAAAAGACAATAATGCACCTAATTTGGGGGCAAAAAGGCAGAAATTACCCTAATTTTTTGGGGCAAAAGGGCAGAAATTCCACTTATTTTGGGGCAAAAATGCTGAAATTCCCCTTATTTTGGAGCAAAAATGCAGAAATTTTCCTTATTTTAGGGCAAAAAGACAGAAATTCTCATTATTTTAGGCCAAAAATAGAAATTACCCTTATTTTAGGCCAAAAAGACTAAATTCCCCTTATTTTGGGGCAAAAGGGCAGAAATTCCCCTTATTTTAGGGCAAAAAGGCTGAAATTCCCCTTAATTTTGGAAGAAAATGCAGAATTTTCTTTTAATTGTGGGCAAAAATGCAGAAATCCCCCTTATTTTGGGCCAAATAGGCAGAAATTTCCCTTATTTTGAGGCAAAAGGATAGAAATTTAACTTATTTTAGGATAAAATTGCAGAAACTTCTCTTATTTTGTGGCAAAAATGCAGAAATTCCCATTATTTTGGGTTAAAAAGGCAGAAATTTCCCTTATTTTGGAACAAAAATGCAGAAATTTCCCATATTTTGGGGCAAAAATGCAGTAATGCTTCTAATTTTTGAGCAAATTTCAGAAGTTTCACTAATTTTGGGGCAAAAAGTCAAAAATCCCTATTATTTTGGGCAAAAATGCAGAAATATCCTTTTTTTGGGACAAAATTGCAGAAATTTCCTTTTTTTGAGGCAAATTGCAGAAATTTCCTCTATTTTGGGGTAAAAATGCAGTAATGCTTCTAATTTTGGAGCAAAAATTCAAAAATTCCCCTAATTTTGAGGCAAAAATGCAGAAATTTCCCTTATTGTGGGGCAAAATTGCTGAGATTTCCCTTTTTTTGGACAAAATTGCAAAAATTTCCCTTATTTGGGGGTAAAATTGCAGAAATTTCCCTTATCTTGGTAAAAATTTTAGAAATTACCGTTCTTTCAGGTCATAAAGGCAGAAATTCCACTTATTAGGGGGCAAATTGCAGAAATTACCCTTATTTTAGGGCAAAAAAATGAAAATCCCCTTATTTTTTGCCTTAAAGGCAGAAATTCTTTTTATTTTAGGGCATAAATCAGAAATTCCACTTAATTTTGGGCAAAAATGCAGAAATTTCCCTTATTTTTGGCAAAAAGACAGTAATGCACATAATTTGAAGGCAAAAAAGTAGAAATTCCCCTAATTTTGGGGCAAAAAGGCAGAAATTTCCATTATTGTGGGGCAAAATTGCTGAGATCTCCCTTTTTTTGGACAAAATTGCAAAAATTTCCCTTATTTTGGGGTAAAATTGCAGAAATTTCCCATATTTTGGAGTAAAAATGCAGTAATGCTTCTAATTTTGGAGGAAAAATTCAGAAATTCCCCTAATTTTGAGGCAAAAATGCAGAAATTCCCCTTATTGTGGGGCAAAATTGCTGAGATTTCCCTTTTTTTGGACAAAATTGCAAAAATTTCCCTTATTTTGGGGTAAAATTGCAGATATTTCCCTTATTTTGGGGTAAAAATGCAGTAATGCTTCTAATTTTGGAGCAAAAATTAAGAAATTCCTCTAATTTTGGGGGATAAAGGCAGAACTTCCCCTTATTGTGGAGGAAAATTGCTGAGATTTCTCTTTTTTTGGAGAAAATTGCTAAATCTTTCTTTATTTTGGGGTAAAATTGCAGAAATTTACTTTATCTTTGGCAAAAATACAGAAATTCCTCTTCTTTCAGGTCATAAAGGCAGAAATTCCACTTATTAGGGGGGAAATTGCAGAAATTACCCTTATTTTAGGGCAAAAAGCCTGAAATTCCTCTTATTTTGTGCCAAAAAGGCAGAAATTCTTTTTATTTTAGGGCATAAATGAGAAATTCCACTTAATTTTGGGCAAAAATGCAGAAATTTCCCTTATTTTGAACAAAAAGACACTAATGCACCTAATTTGGGGGCAAAAAGGCAGAAATTACCCTAATTTTTTGAGTCAAAAAGGCAGAAATTCCACTTATTTTGGGGCAAAAATGCTGAAATTCCCCTTATTTTGGAGCAAAAATGCAGAAATTTTCCTTATTTTAGGGCAAAAAGACAGAAATTGTCATTATTTTAGGCCAAAAATAGAAATTACCCTTATTTTAGGCCAAAAAGACTAAATTCCCCTTATTTTGGGGCAAAAGGGCAGAAATTTCCCTTTTTTTAGGGAAAAAAAGGCAGAAATTCCCCTTAATTTTGGAAGAAAATGCAGAATTTTCTTTTAATTGTGGGCAAAAATGCAGAAATCCACCTTTTTTTGGGCCAAATAGGCAGAAATTTCCCTTATTTTGAGGCAAAAGAATAGAAATTTTACTTATTTTAGGAGAAAATTGCAGAAACTTCCCTTATTTTGTGGCAAAAATGCAGAAATTCCCATTATTTTTGTGTAAAAAGGCAGAAATTTCCCTTATTTTGGAACAAAATTGCAGAAATTTCCCATATTTTTGGGCATAAATGCAGTAATGCTTCTAATTTTTGAGCAAAATTCAGAAATTTCACTAATTTTGGGGCAAAAAGGCAAAAATCCCTATTATTTGGGGCAAAAATGCAGAAATATCCCTTTTTTGGGACAAAATTGCAGAAATTTCCTTTATTTTGAGGCAAATTGCAGAAATTTCGTCTATTTTGGGGTAATAATGCAGTAATGCTTCTAATTTTGGAGCAAAATTTAGAAATTCCCCTAATTTTGGGGCAAAAATGCAGAAATTCCCTTTATTGTGGGGCAAAATTGCTGAGATTTCCCTTTTTTTGGACAAAATTGCAAAAATTTCTCTTATTTTGGGGTAAAATTGCAGAAATTTCCATTATCTTGGTAAAAATTTTAGAAATTACCGTTCTTTCAGGTCATAAAGGCAGAAATACCACTTATTAGGGGGCAAATTGCAGAAATTACCCTTTTTTTAGGGCAAAAAGACTGAAAATCCCCTTATTTTTTGCCTTAAAGGCAGAAATTCTTATTATTTTAGGGCAAAAATCAGAAATTCCACTAACTTTGTGGCAAAAATGCAGAAATTTCGTTTATTTTTAGCCAAATAGGCAGAAATTTTTTTTATTTTTTGGCAAAAGTTTAGAAATTTAACTTATTTTAGGATAAAATTGCAGAAACTTCCCTTATTTTGTGGCAAAAATGCAAAAATTCCCATTATTTTTTTGTAAAAAGGAAGAAATTTCCCTTATTTTGTAACAAAATTGCTGAAATTTCCCATATTTTGGGGCAAAAAAGCAGTAATTCTTCTAATTTTGGAGCAAAATTCAGAAATTTCACTAATTTTGGGACAAAATTCAGAAATTTCACTAATTTTGTTGCAAAAGGCAGAAATTCCTATTATTTTGTGGCAAAAATTCCCTTTATTTTGGAGCAAAAATGAAGAAAATTCCCTTATTTGGTGCAAAATTACATAAATTTCCCTTATTATGGGGCAAAAAGGCAGAAATTACCCTTATTTTAGGGCAAAAAGACTGAAATTCCCCTTATTTTTTGCCTTAAACTCAGAAATTCTTTTTATTTTAGGGCAAAAATGAGAAATTCCACATAATTTTGGGCAAAAATTCAGAAATTTACCTTATTTTGGACAAAAAGACAGTAATGCACCTAATTTGGTAACAAAAAGGCAGAAATTCCCCTAATTTTGGGGCAAAAAGGCAGAAATTCCCCTTATTTGGGGCAAAAATTCAGAAATTTCCCTTTTTGGGGGCAAAAATTCTGTAATGCTTCTAATTTTTGGGCAAAAATCAGAAATTCCGTTAATTTTGGGGCAAAAAGACAGAAATTCCCCTTATCGTGGGGGAAATTAATGAAATTTCTTTTGTTTGGACAAAATTGCAGAAATTTCCCTTATTTTTAAGCAAAATTGCAGAAATTTTCTTTATCTTGTGGCAAAAATACAGAAATTCCTTTTATTTGAGGGCAAAAGGGAAGAAATTACACTTTTTTGGGGGTAAATTCCAGAAATTACCCTTATTTTAGGGAAAAAGCCTGAAATTCCTCTTATTTTGTGGCAAAAAGGCAGAAATTCTTATTTTAGAGCAAAAAGGCAGAAATTCCACATAATTTTGGCCAAAAATGCAGAAATTTCCATTATTTTGGGGCAAAAACACAGTAATGCAACTAATTTGTGGGTAAAAAGGCAGAAATTCCCCTAATTCTGGGGCAAAATGGCAGAAATTCTCTTTATTTTGGGGCAAAAATGCTGAAATTCCTTTTATTTTGGAGCAAAAATGCAGAAATTTTCCTTATTTTAGGGGAAAAAGGCAGAAATTCTCATTATTTTAGGCCAAAAATAGAAATTACCCTTATTTTGGCCAAAAAGACTAAATTCCACTTATTTTGGGGCAAAAAGGCAGAAATTCCATTTATTTTAGGACAAAAAGGTAAAAATTCCCCTTAATTTTGGGCAAAAATGCAGAAATTTCCCTTGATTTTGGGCAAAAATGCAGAAATTCCCCATATTTTGGGCCAAATAGGCAGAAATTTCCATTATTTTGAGGCAAAAGGATAGAAATTTAACTTATTTTAAGATAAAATTGCTGAAACTTCCCTTATTTTGTGGCAAAAATGCAGAAATTCCCATTATTTTGGAATAAAAAGGCAGAAATTTCCCTTATTTTGGAACAAAATTGCAGAAATTTCCCATATTTTGGGGCAAAAAAGCAGGAATGCTTCTAATTTTGGGGGAAAATTCTGAAATTTCACTAATTTTGGGAAAAATTCAGAAATTTCAGTAATTTTGGGGCAAAAAGGCAGAAATTCCTATTATTTTGGGGCAAAAATGCAGAAATTCCTTTTATTTGTGGGCAAAAAGGCAGAAATTCTCCTCATTTTGGGGCAAAAAGGCAGAAATTTCCCTTATTTTTGGGCAAAATTGCAGAAATTTCCCTTATCATGGGACAAAAATCCAGAAATTCCCCTCATTTTAGGTCAAAAAGTTTGAAATTCCGCTAATTTGGGGGCAAATTGCAGAAATTAAACTTATTTAAGGGAAGAAGACTGAAATTCCCTTTATTTTGTGCCAAAAAAGCAGAAATTCTTCTTATTTTAGAGCAAAAATGCAGAAATTCCAATTAATTTTGGAAAAAATGCAGAAATTTCCTTTATTTTGGGGCAAAAACACAGTAATGCCCCTAATTTTGCGGCAAAAATGCAGAAATATTCCTAATTTTGGGGCAAAAGGCAGAAATTCCCTTTATTTCGGGTCAAAAATGCAGAAATACCGCATACTTGGTGTCAAATATGCAGAAATTACCCTTATTTTAGGGCAAATAGACTGAAATTCCCCCTTTTTTGCGCCAAAAAGGCAGAAATTTTCCTTATTTTGGGGCAAAAATGCAGAAATTATACACAATTTTGGCCAAAATTTCAGAAATTTTCATTATTTTGGGGCAAAAACAAAGTAAAGCACATAATTTGGGGGCAAAAAGGCAGAAATTCCCCTAATTTTGGGGCAAAAAGGCAGAAATTCTGGTTATTTTGAGGCAAAAATGTAGAAATTCCCCTTATTTTGGAACAGAAATGCAGAAATTTTCCTTATTTTAGGGAAAAAAGACAGAAATTCTCATTATTTTAGGCCAAAAATAGAAATTACCCTTATTTTAGGCCAAAAAGAATAAATTCCTCTTATTTTGGGGCAAAAAGGCAGTAATTCCCCTTATTTTAGGGCAAAAAGGCTGAAATTCCCCTAAATTTTGGACAAAAATGCAAAATTTCCCTTAATTTTGGGCAAAAATGCAGAAATTCCCCTTATTTTGGGCCAAATAGGCAGAAATTTCCCTTATTTTGAGGCAAAAGAATAGAAATTTAACTTATTTTACGATAAAATTGCAGAAACTTCCCTTATTTTGTGGTAAAAATGCAGAAATTCCCATTATTTTGGGGTAAAAAGGCAGAAATTTCCCTTATTTTGGGGCAAAATTGCAGTAATGCTTCTAATTTTGGGGCAAAATTCAGAAATTTCACTAATTTTGGGGCAAAAAGGCAAAAATCCCTATTATTTTGGGGCAAATGTGCAGAAATATCATTTTTTTGGGACAAAATTGCAGAAATTTCCTTAATTTTGAGGCAAATTGCAGAAATTTCCCTTATTTTGGGGTAAAAATGCAGTAATGCTTCTAATTTTGGAGCAAAAATTAAGAAATTCCTTTAATTTTGGGGCAAAAAGGCAGAAATTCCGCTTATTGTGGGGCAAAATTACTGAGATTACCATTTTTTGGACAAAATTGCAAAAATTTCCCTTATTTTGGGGTAAATTGCAGAAATTTCCCTTATTTTGGGCAAAAATGTTAGAAATTCCCCTTTTTTCAGGTCATAAATGTAGAAATTCCACTTATTAGGAGGCAAATTGCAGAAATTACCCTTATTTTAGGGCAAAAAGACTGAAATTCTCCTTATTTTTGCCTTAAAGGCAGAAATTCTTTTTATTTTAGGGCAAAAATCAGAAATTCCGCTTAATTTTGGGCAAAAATGCAGAAATTTCCCTTAATTTGGGCAAAAAGACAGTAATGCACCTAATTTGGGGGCAAAAAGGCAGAAATTCCCCTAATTTTGATGCAAAAAGGCAAAAATTCCCTTCATTTTGGGGTAAAAATGCTGAAATTCCCCTTATTTTGGAGCAAAAATGCAGAAATTTTCCTTATTTTAGGGCAAAACAGAGAAATTCTCATTATTTTAGGCCAAAAATAGAAATTGCCCTTATTTTAGGCCAAAAAAGTCTAAATTCCCTTTATTTTGAAGCAAAAAAGGCAGAAATTCCTCTTATTTAGGGCAAAAAGGCAGAAATTCCCATTAATTTTGGGCAAAAATTCAGAAATTTTCTTTAATTTGTGGCAAAAATGCGGAAATTCCCCTTATTTTTGGCCAAATAGGTAGAAATTTCCCTTATTTTGAGGCAAAAGTTTAGAAATTTAACATATTTTAGGATAAAATTGCAGAAACTTCCCTTATTTTGTGGCAAAAATGTAGAAATTCCCATTATTTTGGGGTAAAAAGGAAGAAATTTTTCTTATTTTGTAACAAAATTGCAGAAATTTCCTATATTTTGGTTCAGAAAAGCAGTAATGCTTTTAATTTTGGGGAAAAATTCAGAAATTTCAATAATTTTGGGACAAAATTCAGAAATTTCGCTAATTTTGGGGCAAAAAAGCAGAAATTCCTATTATTTTGGGGCAAAAATGCAAAAATTCCTTTTATTTGGGGGCAAAAAGGCAGAAATTCTCCACATTTTGCGGCAAAAAGGCAGAAATTTCCCTTATTTTTGGGCAAAAATGCAGAAATTTCCCTTAATTTTGGGCAAAAATGCAGAAATTTCCCTTAATTTTGGGCAAAAATGCAGAAATTCCCCTTATTTTGGGCCAAATAGGCAGAAATTTCCCTTTTTTGAGGCAAAAAGATAGAAATTTAACTTATTTTAAGATAAAATTGCAGAAACTTCCCTTATTTTGTGGCAAAAATGCAGAAATTCTCATTATTTTGGGTTAAATGCAGAAATTTCCCTTATTTTGGAACAAAATTGCAGAAATTTCCCATATTTTGGGACAAAAATGCAGTAATGCTTCTAATTTTGGGGCAAAATTCAGAAATTTCACTAATTTTGGGACATAATTCAGAAATTTCACTAATTTTGGGGCAAAAATGCAGAAATTCCTTTTATTTGGGTGCAAAAAGGCAGAAATTCTCCTCATTTTAGGGCAAAAAAGCAGAAATTCCTATTATTTTGGTGCAAAATTGCAGAAATTCCTTTTATTTGGGGGCAAAAATGCAGAAATTCTTCTCATTTTGGGGCAAAAAGGCAGGAATTTCCCTTATTTTGAGGCAAAAGGATAGAAATTTAACTTATTTTAAGATAAAATTGCAGAAACTTCCCTTATTTTGTGGCAAAAATGCAGAAATTCCCATTATTTTGGGTTAAATGCAGAAATTTCCCTTATTTTGGAACAAAATTGCAGAAATTTCCCATATTTTGGGACAAAAATGCAGTATTGCTTCTAATTTTAAGGCAAAATTCAGAAATTTCACTAATTTTGGGACATAATTCAGAAATTTCACTAATTTTGTGGCAAAAATGCAGAAATCCCTTTTATTTGGGGGCAAAAAGGCAGAAATTCTCCTCATTTTGGAACAAAAAGGCAGAAATTCCTATTATTTTGGTGCAAAAATGCAGATATTCCTTTTATTTGGGGGCAAAAATGCAGAAATTCTCCTCATTTTGGGGCAAAAAGGAAGAAATTTCCTATATTTTTGGGCAAAATTGCAGAAATTTTTTTTATCATGGGACAAAAATCCAGAAATTCCCTTCATTTTAGGTCAAAAAGGCAGAAATTCCGCTAATTTGGGGGCAAATTGCAGACATTAAACTTATTTAAGGGAAGAAGACTGAAATTCCCTTTATTTTGTGCCAAAAAAGCAGAAATTCTTCTTATTTTAGGGCAAAAAGGCAGAAATTCCAATTAATTTTGGGGAAAAATGAAGAAATTTCTCTTATTTGGGGGCAAAAACACAGTAATACCCATAATTTTGCGGCAAAAATGCAGAAATTCCCCTAATTTTTGGGCAAAAGGCAGAAATTCCCCTTATTGTGGGGCAAAATTGCTGAAATTTCCCTTTTTTTGGGACAAAGTTGCAAAAATTTCTCTTATTTCGGGGCAAAATTGCAGAAATTTCCCTTATTTCGGGTCAAAAATGCAGAAATACCGCATACTTGGTGTCAAATATGCAGAAATTACCCTTATTTTAGGGCAAAAAGACTGAAATTCCCCCAATTTTGCGCCAAAAAGGCAGAAATTTCCCTTATTTTGGAGCAAAAATGCAGAAATTCCCCTTATTTTGGAAAAAATTGCAGAAATTCCCCTTTTGTTTCAAAAATGCAGAAATTCCCTATATTTTGGAGCAAAAATGAAGAAAATTTCCTTATTTTGGTGCAAAATTGCATAAATTTCCCTTATGTGGCAAAAAGGCAGATATTCCCTTATTTTGGGGAAAAATTGCAGAAATTTCCCTTATTTTGGGGCAAAATTGCAGAAATTCCCCTAATTTTAGGGCAAAATTGCAGAAATTTCCTTTATTTGGCAAAATTACAGAAATTCTACTAATTTAGGGGAAAATTGCAGAAATT
The DNA here is from genome assembly GCF_963924665.1 of Micromys minutus. Lineage (NCBI taxonomy): Eukaryota > Metazoa > Chordata > Mammalia > Rodentia > Muridae > Micromys > Micromys minutus. The sequence continues at coordinate 154,055 of NW_027667478.1, forward strand.
CCCCTTATTTTGGAGCAAAAATGCAGAAATTTTCCTTAATACAGGGCAAAAATACAGAAATTCCACTTAGTTTTGGGCAAAAATGCAGAAATTTTCCTTATTTAAGCCAAAAATACAGAAATTACCCTTATTTTTGGGCAAAAGTGCAGAAATTTCTCTTATTTTGGGGCAAAAGTGCAGAAATTCCCCTTATTTGGGGCTAAAAAGGCAGGAATTTCCCTTATTTTGGGGCAAAAATATAGAAATTTAACTTATTTTAGGATAATATTGCAGAAATTTAACTTATTTTAGGCAAAAATGAAGAAATTCCCATTATTTTGGGGTAGAAAGGCAGAAATTGCCTTTATTTTGGAACAAAATTGCAGAAATTTCCCATATTTTTGGGCAAAAATGCACTAATGCTTCTAATTTTGGGGCAAAATTTAGAAATTCCACTAATTTTGGGGCAAAAAGGCAGAAATTCCACTTATTTGGGGGCAAAAATTCAGAAATTTCCCTTTTTTGGGTCAAAAAGGCAGAAAATTCTTCTTTTTTGAGGCAAATTGCAGAAATTTCCCTTATTTTGTGGCAAAAATTCTGTAATGCTTCTAATTATGGGGCAAAAATCAGAAATTCCGTTAATTTTGGGGCAAAAAGACAGAAATTCCCCTTATTGTGGGTGAAATTAATGAAATTTCCTTTTTTTGGGACAAAATTGCAGAAATTTCCCTTATTTTTAAGCAAAATTGCAGAAATTACCTTTATCTTGTGGCAAAAATACAGAAATTCTTTTTATTTCAGGGCAAAAGAGCAGAAATTACGCTTTTTTGGGGGCAAATTCCAGAAATTACCCTTATTTTTAAAAAAAAGCCTGAAATTCCTCTTATTTTGTGCCAAAAAGGCAGAAATTCTTCTTATTTTAGAGCAAAAAGGCAGAAATTCCACGAAATTTTGGCCAAAAATGCAGAAATTTCCATTAATTTTGGGAAAAAACACAGTAATGCACCTAATTTGTGGGCAAAAAGGCAGAAATTCCCCTAATTTTGGGGCAGAAAGGCAAAAATTTCCTCTATTTTGGGGCAAAAATGCTGAAATCCCCCTTATTTTGGAGCAAAAATGATGAAATTTTCCTTGTTTTAGGGCAAAAAGAAAGAAATTCTCATTATTTTAGGCCAAAAATAGAAATTACCCTTATTTTAGGCCACAAAGACTAAATTCCCCTTATTTTGGGGCAAAAGGCAGAAATTCCCCTTATTTTAGGGCAAAAAGGCAGAAATTCCCTTTAATTTTGGACAAAAATGCAGAAATTTCCCTTAATTTTGGGCAAAAAATGCAGAAATTCCCCTTATTTTGGGCCAAATAGGCAGAAATTTCCCTTATTTTGAGGCAAAAGGATAGAAATTTAACTTATTTTAAGATAAAATTGCAGAAACTTCCCTTATTTTGTGGCAAAAATGCAGAAATTCCCATTATTTTGGGTTAAAAGGGTAGAAATTTCCCTTATTTTGGAACAAATTTGCAGAAATTTCCCATTTTTTGTGGCAAAAAAGCAGTAATGCTTCTAATTTTGGGGCAAAATTCAGTAATTTCACTAATTTTGGGACATAATTCAGAAATTTCACTAATTTTGGGGCAAAAAGGCAGAAATTCCTATTATTTTGGTGCAAAAATGCAGAAATTCCTTTTATTTGGGGGCAAAAATGCAGAAATTCTTCTCATTTTTGGGCAAAGAGGAAGAAATTTTCATTATTTTTGGGCAAAATTGCAGAAATTTTTCTTATCATGGGACAAAAATCTAGAAATCCCCCTCATTTTTGGTCAAAAAGGCAGAAATTCCGCTAATTTGGGGGCAAATTGCAGAAATTAAACTTATTTAAAGAAAGAAGATTGAAATTCCCCTTATTTTGTGCCAAAAAGCCGAAATTCTTCTTATTTTAGGGCAAAAAGGCAGAAATTCCAATTAATCTTGAGGAAAAATGCAGAAATTTCCCTTATTTTGGGGCAAAAACACAGTAATGCCCCTAATTTTGAGGCAAAAATGCAGAAATTCCCCTAATTTTGGGGCAAAAGGCAGAAATTCCCCTTATTGTGGGGCAAATTTGCTGAAATTTCCCTTTTTTGGGACAAAGTTGCAAAAATTTCTCTTATTTTGGGGCAAAATTGCAAAAATTCCCCTTATTTCGGGTCAAAAATGCAGAAATACCGCATACTTGGTGTCAAATATGCAGAAATTACCCTTATTTTAGGGCAAAAAGACTGAAATTCTCCCTTTTTGCGCCAAAAAGGCAAAAATTTCCCTTATTTTGGGGCAAGAATGCAGAAATTCTCCTTATTTTGGAACAAAATTGCAGAAATTCCATTTTTTTTGTTTCAAAAAAGCAGAAATTCTCTTTATTTTGGAGCAAAAATTAAGAAAATTCCCTTATTTTGGTGCAAAATTGCATAAATTTCCCTTATTATGGGGCAAAAAGGCAGAAATTCCCCTAATTTTGGGGAAAAATTGCAGAAATTTCCCTTATTTGGGGCAAAATAACAGAAATTCCCCTAATTTGGGGGAAAAATTTCAGAAATTCCCCTTATTCTGGAGCAAAAATGCAGAAATTTTTCTTAATACAGGGCAAAAATACAGAAATTCTCCTTCTTTTGGGGCAATAATGCAGAAATTCCCCTTATTTTAGGGCCAAAAGGCAGTAATTCCCCTTATTTTAGGGCAAAAAGGCAGAAATTCCCCTTAATTTTGGGCAAAAATGCAGAAATTTCCTTTAATTTGGGGCAAAAATGCAGAAATTCCCCTTATTTTGGGCCAAATAGGCAGACATTTCCCTTATTTTGAGGCAAAAGGATAGAAATTTAACTTATTTTATGATAAAATTGCAGTAACATCCCTTAATTTGTGGCAAAAATGCAGAAATTTTCATTATTTTAAGGTGAAAAAGCAGAAATTTCCCTTATTTTGGAACAAAATTGCAGAAATTTACCATAATTTGGGGCAAAAATGCAGTAATGCTGCTAATTTAGGGGCAAAATTCAGAAATTTCACTAATTTTTGGGGCCAAAAGGAAAAAATCCCTATTATTTTGGGGCAAAAATGAAGAAATATCATTTTTTTGGGACAAAATTGCAAAAATTTCCTTTATTTTGAGGCAAATTTCAGATATTTCCCTTATTTTTGGTTGAAAAATGCAGTAATGCTTCTAATTTTGGAGCAAAAATTCAGAAATTCCCCTAATTTTTTGGGCAAAAAAGCAGAAATTCCCCTTATTGTGGGGCAAAATTGCTGAGATTACCCTTTTTTTTGGACAAAATTACAAAAATTTCCCTTATTTTGGGGTAAAATTTCAGAAATTTCCCTTATCTTGGGCAAAAATATTAGAAATTCCCCTTCTTTCAGGTCATAAAGGCAGAAATTTCACTTATTAGGGGGCAAATTGCAGAAATTACCCTTATTTTAGGGCAAAAAGACTGAAATTCCCCTTATTTTAGCCTTAAAGGCAGAAATTCTTTTTATTTTAGGGCAAAAATTAGAAATTCCACTTAATTTTGGGTAAAAATGCAGAAATTTCCCTTATTTTGGGCAAAAAAACAGTAATGCACCTAATTTGGGAGCAAAAAGGCAGAAATTCCCCTAATTTTGGGGCAAAAAGGAAGAAATTCCCCTTATTTTGGGGCAAAAATGCTGAAATTCCCCTTATTTTGGAGCAAAAATGCAGAAATTTTTTTTATTTTAGGGCAAAATACTGAAATTCTCATTATTTTAGGCCAAAAACAGAAATTACCCTTATTTTAGGCCAAAAAGACTAAATTCCTTTTATTTTAGGACAAAAAGGCAGAAATTCCCCTTATTTTATGGCAAAAAGGCAGAATTTCCCGTTAATTTTGGGCAAAAATGCAGAAATTTTCCTTAATTTGTGGCAAAAATGCAGAAATTTCCCTTATTTTTGGCCAAATAGGTAGAAATTTCCCTTATTTTGAGGCAAAATTTAGAAATTTAACTTATTTTAGGATAAAATTGCAGAAACTTTCCTTATTTTGTGGCAAAAATGCAGAAATTCCCATTATTTTGGGGTAAAAAGAAAATAATTTCCCTTATTTTGTAACAAATTGCAGAAATTTTCAATATTTTTGAACAAAAAAAGCAGTAATGCTTATAATTTTGGAGAAAAATTCAGAAAGTTCACTAATTTTGGGAAAAAATTCAGAAATTTCACTAATTTGGGGGCAAAAAGGCAGAAATTCCTATTATTTTGAGGCAAAAATGCAGAAATTCCTTATATTTGGGGGCAAAAATGCAGACATTCTCCTCATTTTGGGGCAAAAAGGCAGAAATTTCCCTTATTTTTGGGCAAAATTGCAGAAATTTTCTTTATCATGGACAAAAATATAGAAATTCCTTTCAGTTTAGGTCAAAAAGGCAGAAATTCCGCTAATTTGGGGGCAAATTGCAGAAATTAAACTTATTTAAGGGAAGAAGACGGAAATTCCCCTAATTTTGTGCCAAAAAAGCAGAAATTCTTTTTATTTTAGTACAAAAGGGCAGAAATTTCAATTAATTTTGGGGAAAAAAATGCAGAAATTTCCCTTATTTTGGGGCAAAATTGCAGAAATTCCCTTTATTTCGGGTCAAAAATGCAGAAATACCCTATACTTGGTGTCAAATATGCAGAAATTACCCTTATTTTAGGGAAAAAAGACTGAAATTCCCCCTTTTTTTGCACCAAAAATGCAGAAATTTCCTTTATTTTGGGGCAAAAATGCAGAAATTCCCCTTATTTTGGAACAAAATTGCAGAAATTCCCCTTTTTTGTTTCAAAAAAACAGAAATTCCCTTTATTTTGGAGCAAAAATGAAGAAAATGTCCTTATTTTGGTGCAAAATTGCATAAATTTCCCTTATTATGGAGCAAAGAGGCAGAAATTCTCCTAATTATGAAGAAAAATTGCAGAAATTTCCCTTATTTTGGGGCAAAATTGCAGAAATTCCCCTAATTTTCAGGCAAAATTGCAGATATTTCCCTTATTTGGGGCAAAATTACAGAAATTCTCCTAATTTGGGGGAAAAATTGCAAAAATTCCTCTTATTTTGTTGCAAAAATGCAGAAATTTTCCCTAATACAGGGCAAAAATACAGAAATTCTCCTTATTTTGGGGCAAAAATGCAGAAATTTCCCTTATTTTAGGCCAAAAATACAAAAATTACCTTTATTTTTGGGCAAAAATGCAGAAATTTCCCTTATTTGGGGCCAAAAAAGCAGGAATTTCCATTGTTTTGAAGCAAAAGTATAGAAATTTAACTTATTTTAGGATAATATTGCAGAAATTTCCCTTATTTTGTGGCAAAAATAAAGAAATTCCCATTATTTTGGGGTAGAAAGGCAGAAATTCCCTTTATTTGGAACAAAATTGCAGAAATTTTCCATATTTTTGGGCAAAAATGCACTAATGATTCTAATTTTGGGGCAAAATTTAGAAATTCCACTAATTTTGGGGCAAAAAGGCAAAAATTCCACTTATTTGGGGTCAAAAATTCAGAAATTTCCCTTTTTTGGGTCAAAAAGGCAGAAAATTCTTCATTTTTGAGGATAATTGCAGAAATTTCCCTAATTTTGTGACAAAATTTCTGTAATGCTTCTAATTTTTGAGCAAAAATCAGAAATTCTGTTAATTTTGGGGCAAAAAGACAGAAATTCCCCTTATTGTGGAGGAAATTAATGAAATTTCTTTGTTTTGGGGCAAAATTGCAGAAATTTCTCTTATTTTTATGCAAAATTGCAGAAATTTCCTTTATCTTGTGGCAAAAATACAGAAATTCCTTTTATTTCAGGGAAGAAGGGCAGAAATTACGCTTTTTAGGGGGCAAATTTCAGAAATTACCCCTATTTTAGTGAAAAAGCCTGAAATTCCTCTTATTTTGTGCCAAAAAGGCAGAAATTCTTCTTATTTTAGAGCAAAAAGGCAGAAATTCCACATAATTTTGGCCAAAAATGCAGAAATTTCCATTATTTTGGGCCAAAAACAAAATAATGCACCTAATTTGGGGGCAAAAAGTCAGAAATTCCCCTAATTTTGGGGCAAAAAGGCAGAAATTCTTTTTATTTTGGGGCAAAAATGCTGAAATTCCCCTTATTTTGGAGCAAAAATGCAGAAATTTTCCTTATTTTGGGCAAAAAGACAGAAATTCTCATTATTTTAGGCCAAAAATAGAAATTACCCTTATTTTAGGCCAAAAAGACTAAATTCCCCTTATTTTGGTGCAAAAAGGCAGAAATTCCCCTTATTTTAGGGCAAAAAGGCAGAAATTCCCTGTAATTTTGGGCAAAAATGCAGAAATTTCCATTAATTGTGGGCAAAAATGCAGAAATTCACCTAATTTTGGGGCAAAAGGCAGAAATTCCTCTTATTGTGGGGCAAAATTGCTGAATTTTCCCTTTTTTGGGACAAAATTGCAGAAATTTCTCTTATTTTGGGGTAAAAAGGCAGAAATTTCCCTTATTTTGGAACAAAATTGCAGAAATTTCCCATATTTTGGGGCAAAAATGCAGTAATGCTGCTAATTTTGGGGCAAAATTCAGAAATTTCACTAATTTTGGGGCAAAAAGGCAAAAATCCCTATTATTTTGAAGCAAAAATGCAGAAATATCCCTTTTTTGGGACATAATTGCAGAAATTTCCTCTATTTTGAGGCAAATTGCAGAAATTTCCCTTATTTTGAGGTAAAAATGCAGTAATGCTTCTAATTTTGGAGCAAAATTTCAGAAATTCCTTTAATTTTGAGGCAAAAAGGCAGAAATTCCCATTATTGTGGGGCAAAATTGCTGAGATTTCCCTTTTTTTGGACAAAAGTGCAAAAATTTCATTTATTTTGGGGTAAAATTGCAGAAATTTCCCTTATCTTGGGCAAAAATGTTATAAATTCCTCTTCTTTCAGGTCATAAAGGCAGAAATTCCACTTATAAGGGGGCAAATTGCAGAAATTACTCTTATTTTAGGGCAAAAAGACTAAAATTCCCCTTATGTTTTGCTTTAAAGGCAGAAATTCTTTTTATATTAGGGCAAAAATCAAAAATTCCACTGAATTTTGGGCAAAAATGCAGAAATTTCCCTTATTTTGTGGCAAAAATGCAGAAATTTCTGCAATTTTTGGGCAAAATTTCAGAAATTTACCTTAATTTGGGGCAAAATTGCAGAAATTCCCCTAATTTTGTGTCAAAATTGCAGAAATTCCCTTTATTTTGAGTAAAAAAATGCAGAAATTCCACTTTATTTTGGTGCAAAATTGCAGAAATTTCCCTTATTTTGGGGCAAAAAGGCAGAAATTTCTTTTATTTTTGGGCAAAATTTAAGAAATTTTCCTTATCATGGAACAAAAATCCAGAAATTCCCCTTATTTTGGGCCAAAAGGCAGAAATTCTTATTATTTTAGGGCAAAAATGAAGAAAATCCAATTATTTTTGGGCAAAAATGCAGAAATTTACCTTATTTTGGGGCAAAAACACAGTAATGCCCATAATTTTGCGGCAAAAAATGCAAAAATTCCCCTAATTTTGTGTCAAAAGGCAGAAATTCCCCTTATTGTGGGGCCAAATTGCTGAAATTTCCATTTTTTGGGACAAAATTGCAGAAATTTCTCTTATTTTCGGGCAAAATTGCAGAAATTCCCTTTATATCGGGTCAAAAAGGAAGAAATACCACATACTTGGTGTCAAAAAGACAGAAATTCCCCTTATTTTGGAACAAAAATGCAGAAATTCCCCTTATTTTGGAACAAAATTGCAGAAATTCCCCTCTTTTTGTTTCAAAAAGGCAGAAATTCCCTTTATATTGAAGGAAAACCGAAGAAAATTCCCTTATTTTGGTGCAAAATTGCAGAAATTCCCTTTATTTTGTGGCAAAAATAAAGAAATTCCCCTTATTTTGGGCCAAATAGGCAAAATTTACTTTATTTTGAGGAAAAAGAATAGAAATTTAACTTATTTTAGGATAAAATGGCAGTAACTTCCCTTTTTTTGTGGCAAAAATGCAGAAATTCCCATTATTTTGTGGTAAGAAGGCAGAAATTTTCCTTATTTTGGAACAATATTGCAGAAATTTCCCATATTTTGGGGCAAAAATGCACTAATGCTTCTAATTTTGGTGCAAAAAGGCAGAAATTTCCCTTATTTTGAGTGAAAAGGATAGAAATTTATCTTATTTTAGGATAAAATTGAAGAAATTTCTTTTATTTTGTGGCAAAAATGCAGAAATTCCTATTATTTTGGGGTAAAAAGGCAGAAAGTTCCCTTATTTTGGAACAAAATTGCAGAAATTTTCCATATTTTGGGGCCAAAATGCAGTAATGGTGCAAATTTTGGGGCAAAATTCAGAAATTTCACTAATTTTGGGGCAAAAAGGCAAAAATACCTATTATTTTGGGGCAAAAATGCAGAAATATCCCTTTTTTGGGACAAAATTGCAGAAATTTCCTATATTTTGAGGCAAATTGCAGAAATTTCCCTTATTTTGGGGTAAAAATGCAGTAATGCTTCTAATTTTGGAGCAAAAATTCAGAAATTCCCATAATTTTGGGGCAAAAAGGCAGAAATTCCCCTTATTGTGCTGCAAAATTGCTGAGATTTCCCTTTTTTTGAACAAAATTACAAAAATTTCACTTATTTTGGGGTAAAATTGCAAAATTTTCCCTTATCTTGGGCAATAATGTTAGAAATTCCCCTTCTTTCAGGTCAGAAAGGCTGAAATTCCACTTATTAGGGGGCAAATTGCAGAAATTACCCTTATTTTAGGGCAAAAAGACTGAAATTCCCCTTATGTTTTGCCTTAAAGGCAGAAATTCTTTTTATTTTATGGCAAAAATCAGAAATTCCACTTAATTTTGGGCAAAAATGCAGAAATTTCCCTTATTTTGGGCAAAAAGACAGTAATACCCCTAATTTTGGAGCAAAATTGCAGAAATTTCTCTAATTTGGGGGGAAAAAGGCAGAAATTTCCCTAATTTTGTGTCAAAATTGCAGAAATTCCCATTTTGGGGGCAAAATTGCAGAAATTTCCCTTATTTTGTGGCAATAATGCAGAAATTTTCACAATTTTTTGGCAAAATTGCAGAAATTTACCTTAATTTGGGGCAAAATTGCAGAAATTCCCCTAATTTTGTGTCAAAATTGCAGAAATTCCCTTTATTTTGAGGCAATAATGCAGAAATTCCACTTTATTTAGGTGCAAAAATGCAGAAATTCCCCTTATTTTGGGGCAAAAAGGCAGAAATTCTTATTATTTTAGGGCCAAAAGGCAGAAAATCCAATTAATTTTAGGCAAAAATGCAGAAATTTACCTTATTTTGGGGCAAAAACACAGTAATGCCTCTAATTTTGTGGCAAAAATGCAGAAATTTCCCTAATTTTATGGCAAAAGGCAGAAATTCCCCTTATTGTGGGGCAAATTTGCTGAAATTTCCCTTTTTTGGGACAAAATTGCAGAAATTTCTCTTATTTTGGGGCAAAATTGCGGAAATTCCCCTTATATCGGGTCAAAAAGGCAGAAATACCGCATACTTGGTGTCAAAAAGCAGAAATTCCCCTTATTATGGGGCAAAATTGCAGAAATTCCCCTCTTTTTGTTTCAAAAAAGCAGAAATTCCCTTTATTTTGGAGCAAAAATGAAGAAAATTCCCTTATTTTGGTGCAAAATTGCAGAAATTCCTCTAATTTTGAGGCAAAAATGCAGAAATTTCCCTAATTTTGTGTCAAAATTGCAGAAATTCGTTTTTTGTGGGGGCAAAATTGCAGAAATTCCCCTTATTTTGGAGCCAAAATGCAGAAATTCCCACAATTTTTGGGCAAAATTGCAAAATTTACCTTAATTTGGGGCAAAATTGCAGAAATTCCCCTAATTTTGTGTCAAAATTGCAGAAATTCCCTTTATTTTGAGGCAAAAATGCAGAAATTCCACTTTATTTTGGTGCAAAATTGAAGACATTCCCCTTATTTTGGGGCAAAATGGCAGAAATTTTTCTTATTTTTGGGCAAAGTTGAAGAAATTTTCCTTATCATGGGACAAAAATCCAGAAATTCCCCTTATTTTGGGTCAAAAAGGCAGAAATTCTTATTATTTTAGGGCCAAAAGGCAGAAAATCCAATTAATTTTAGGCAAAAATGCAGAAATTTACCTTATTTTGGGGCAAAAACACAGTAATGCCCCTAATTTTGTGGCAAAAATGCAGAAATTTCACTAATTTTGGGGCAAAAATGCAAAAATCCCTATTATTTTGAAGCAAAAATGCAGAAATATCCCTTTTTGGGACATAATTGCAGAAATTTCCTCTATTTTGAGGCAAATTGCAGAAATTTCCCTTATTTTGAGGTAAAAATGCAGTAATGCTTCTAATTTTGGAGCAAAATTTCAGAAATTCCTTTAATTTTGAGGCAAAAAAGCAGAAATTCCCCTTATTGTGGGGCAAAATTGCTGAGATTTCTCTTTTTTTGGACAAAAGTGCAAAAATTTCCTTTATTTTGGGGTAAAATTGCAGAAATTTCCCTTATCTTGGGCAAAAATGTTATAAATTCCTCTTCTTTCAGGTCATAAAGGCAGAAATTCCACTTATTAGGGGGCAAATTGCAGAAATTACTCTTATTTTAGGGCAAAAAGACTAAAATTAACCTTATGTTTTGCTTTAAATGCAGAAATTCTTTTTATATTAGGGCAAAAATCAGAAATTCCACTTAATTTTGGGCAAAAATGCAGGAATTTCCCTTATTTTGTGGCAAAAATGCAGAAATTTCTGCAATTTTTGGGCAAAATTTCAGAAATTTACCTTAATTTGGGGCAAAATTGCAGAAATTCCCCTAATTTTGTGTCAAAATTGCAGAAATTCCCTTAATTTTGAGTAAAAAAATGCAGAAATTCCACTTTATTTTGGTGCAAAATTGCAGAAATTCCCCTTATTTTGGGGCAAAAAGGCAGAAATTTCTTTTATTTTTGGGCAAAATTTAAGAAATTTTCCTTATCATGGAACAAAAATCCAGAAATTCCCCTTATTTTGGGTCAAAAAGGCAGAAATTCTTATTATTTTAGGGCAAAAATGCAGAAAATCCAATTAATTTTGGGCAAAAATGCAGAAATTTACCTTATTTTGGGGCAAAAACACAGTAATGCCCATAATTTTGTGGCAAAAACGCAAAAATTCCCCTAATTTTGTGTCAAAAGGCAGAAATTCCCCTTATTGTGCTGCAAAATTGCTGAGATTTCCCTTTTTTTGAACAAAATTACAAAAATTTCACTTATTTTGGGGTAAAATTGCAAAATTTTCCCTTATCTTGGGCAATAATGTTAGAAATTCCCCTTCTTTCAGGTCAGAAAGGCTGAAATTCCACTTATTAGGGGGCAAATTGCAGAAATTACCCTTATTTTAGGGCAAAAAGACTGAAATTCCCCTTATGTTTTGCCTTAAAGGCAGAAATTCTTTTTATTTTATGGCAAAAATCAGAAATTCCACTTAATTTTGGGCAAAAATGCAGAAATTTCCCTTATTTTGGGCAAAAAGACAGTAATACCCCTAATTTTGGAGCAAAATTGCAGAAATTTCTCTAATTTGGGGGGAAAAAGGCAGAAATTTCCCTAATTTTGTGTCAAAATTGCAGAAATTCCCATTTTGGGGGCAAAATTGCAGAAATTTCCCTTATTTTGTGGCAATAATGCAGAAATTTTCACAATTTTTTGGCAAAATTGCAGAAATTTACCTTAATTTGGGGCAAAATTGCAGAAATTCCCCTAATTTTGTGTCAAAATTGCAGAAATTCCCTTTATTTTGAGGCAATAATGCAGAAATTCCACTTTATTTAGGTGCAAAAATGCAGAAATTCCCCTTATTTTGGGGCAAAAAGGCAGAAATTCTTATTATTTTAGGGCCAAAAGGCAGAAAATCCAATTAATTTTAGGCAAAAATGCAGAAATTTACCTTATTTTGGGGCAAAAACACAGTAATGCCCCTAATTTTGTGGCAAAAATGCAGAAATTTCCCTAATTTTATGGCAAAAGGCAGAAATTCCCCTTATTGTGGGGCAAATTTGCTGAAATTTCCCTTTTTTGGGACAAAATTGCAGAAATTTCTCTTATTTTGGGGCAAAATTGCGGAAATTCCCCTTATATCGGGTCAAAAAGGCAGAAATACCGCATACTTGGTGTCAAAAAGCAGAAATTCCCCTTATTATGGGGCAAAATTGCAGAAATTCCCCTCTTTTTGTTTCAAAAAAGCAGAAATTCCCTTTATTTTGGAGCAAAAATGAAGAAAATTCCCTTATTTTGGTGCAAAATTGCAGAAATTCCTCTAATTTTGAGGCAAAAATGCAGAAATTTCCCTAATTTTGTGTCAAAATTGCAGAAATTCGTTTTTTGTGGGGGCAAAATTGCAGAAATTCCCCTTATTTTGGAGCCAAAATGCAGAAATTCCCACAATTTTTGGGCAAAATTGCAAAATTTACCTTAATTTGGGGCAAAATTGCAGAAATTCCCCTAATTTTGTGTCAAAATTGCAGAAATTCCCTTTATTTTGAGGCAAAAATGCAGAAATTCCACTTTATTTTGGTGCAAAATTGAAGACATTCCCCTTATTTTGGGGCAAAATGGCAGAAATTTTTCTTATTTTTGGGCAAAGTTGAAGAAATTTTCCTTATCATGGGACAAAAATCCAGAAATTCCCCTTATTTTGGGTCAAAAAGGCAGAAATTCTTATTATTTTAGGGCCAAAAGGCAGAAAATCCAATTAATTTTAGGCAAAAATGCAGAAATTTACCTTATTTTGGGGCAAAAACACAGTAATGCCCCTAATTTTGTGGCAAAAATGCAGAAATTTCACTAATTTTGGGGCAAAAATGCAAAAATCCCTATTATTTTGAAGCAAAAATGCAGAAATATCCCTTTTTGGGACATAATTGCAGAAATTTCCTCTATTTTGAGGCAAATTGCAGAAATTTCCCTTATTTTGAGGTAAAAATGCAGTAATGCTTCTAATTTTGGAGCAAAATTTCAGAAATTCCTTTAATTTTGAGGCAAAAAAGCAGAAATTCCCCTTATTGTGGGGCAAAATTGCTGAGATTTCTCTTTTTTTGGACAAAAGTGCAAAAATTTCCTTTATTTTGGGGTAAAATTGCAGAAATTTCCCTTATCTTGGGCAAAAATGTTATAAATTCCTCTTCTTTCAGGTCATAAAGGCAGAAATTCCACTTATTAGGGGGCAAATTGCAGAAATTACTCTTATTTTAGGGCAAAAAGACTAAAATTAACCTTATGTTTTGCTTTAAATGCAGAAATTCTTTGTATATTAGGGCAAAAATCAGAAATTCCACTTAATTTTGGGCAAAAATGCAGGAATTTCCCTTATTTTGTGGCAAAAATGCAGAAATTTCTGCAATTTTTGGGCAAAATTTCAGAAATTTACCTTAATTTGGGGCAAAATTGCAGAAATTCCCCTAATTTTGTGTCAAAATTGCAGAAATTCCCTTAATTTTGAGTAAAAAAATGCAGAAATTCCACTTTATTTTGGTGCAAAATTGCAGAAATTCCCCTTATTTTGGGGCAAAAAGGCAGAAATTTCTTTTATTTTTGGGCAAAATTTAAGAAATTTTCCTTATCATGGAACAAAAATCCAGAAATTCCCCTTATTTTGGGTCAAAAAGGCAGAAATTCTTATTATTTTAGGGCAAAAATGCAGAAAATCCAATTAATTTTGGGCAAAAATGCAGAAATTTACCTTATTTTGGGGCAAAAACACAGTAATGCCCATAATTTTGTGGCAAAAACGCAAAAATTCCCCTAATTTTGTGTCAAAAGGCAGAAATTCCCCTTATTGTGGGGCCAAATTGCTGAAATTTCCATTTTTTGGGACAAAATTGCAGAAATTTCTCTTATTTTCGGGCAAAATTGCGGAAATTCCCCTTATATCGGGTCAAAAAGGAAGAAATACCGCATACTTGGTGTCAAAAAGACAGAAATTCCCTTTATTTTGGAACAAAAATGCAGAAATTCCCCTTATTTTGGAACAAAATTGCAGAAATTCCCCTCTTTTTGTTTCAAAAAGGCAGAAATTCCCTTTATATTGAAGGAAAACCGAAGAAAATTCCCTTATTTTGGTGCAAAATTGCAGAAATTCCCTTTATTTTGTGGCAAAAATACAGAAATTCCCCTTATTTTGGGCCAAATAGGCAAAATTTCCTTTATTTTGAGGAAAAAGAATAGAAATTTAACTTATTTTAGGATAAAATGGCAGTAACTTCCCTTTTTTTGTGGCAAAAATGCAGAAATTCCCATTATTTTGTGGTAAGAAGGCAGAAATTTTCCTTATTTTGGAACAATATTGCAGAAATTTCCCATATTTTGGGGCAAAAATGCAGTAATGCTTCTAATTTTGGTGCAAAAAGGCAGAAATTTCCCTTATTTTGAGTGAAAAGGATAGAAATTTATCTTATTTTAGGATAAAATTGAAGAAATTTCTTTTATTTTGTGGCAAAAATGCAGAAATTCCTATTATTTTGGGGTAAAAAGGCAGAAAGTTCCCTTATTTTGGAACAAAATTGCAGAAATTTTCCATATTTTGGGGCCAAAATGCAGTAATGGTGCAAATTTTGGGGCAAAATTCAGAAATTTCACTAATTTTGGGGCAAAAAGGCAAAAATACCTATTATTTTGGGGCCAAAATGCAGAAATATCCCTTTTTTGGGACAAAATTGCAGAAATTTCCTATATTTTGAGGCAAATTGCAGAAATTTCCCTTATTTTGGGGTAAAAATGCAGTAATGCTTCTAATTTTGGAGCAAAAATTCAGAAATTCCCATAATTTTGGGGCAAAAAGGCAGAAATTCCCCTTATTGTGCTGCAAAATTGCTGAGATTTCCCTTTTTTTGAACAAAATTACAAAAATTTCACTTATTTTGGGGTAAAATTGCAAAATTTTCCCTTATCTTGGGCAATAATGTTAGAAATTCCCCTTCTTTCAGGTCAGAAAGGCTGAAATTCCACTTATTAGGGGGCAAATTGCAGAAATTACCCTTATTTTAGGGCAAAAAGACTGAAATTCCCCTTATGTTTTGCCTTAAAGGCAGAAATTCTTTTTATTTTATGGCAAAAATCAGAAATTCCACTTAATTTTGGGCAAAAATGCAGAAATTTCCCTTATTTTGGGCAAAAAGACAGTAATACCCCTAATTTTGGAGCAAAATTGCAGAAATTTCTCTAATTTTGGCGGAAAAAGGCAGAAATTTCCTTAATTTTGTGTCAAAATTGCAGAAATTCCCTATTTGGGGGACAAAATTGCAGAAATTCCCCTTATTTTGTGGCAATAATGCAGAAATTTCCACAATTTTTTGGCAAAATTGCAGAAATTTACCTTAATTTGGGGCAAAATTGCAGAAATTCCCCTAATTTTGTGTCAAAATTGCAGAAATTCCCTTTATTTTGAGGCAATAATGCAGAAATTCCACTTTATTTAGGTGCAAAATTGCAGAAATTCCCCTTATTTTGGGGCAAAAAGGCAGAAATTTCTTTTATTTTTGGGCAAAATTGAAGAAATTTTTCTTATCATGGGACAAAAATCCAGAAATTCCCCTTATTTTGGGTCAAAAAGGCAGAAATTCTTATTATTTTAGGGCCAAAAGGCAGAAAATCCAATTAATTTTAGGCAAAAATGCAGAAATTTACCTTATTTTGGGGCAAAAACACAGTAATGCCCCTAATTTTGTGGCAAAAATGCAGAAATTTCCCTAATTTTATGGCAAAAGGCAGAAATTCCCCTTATTGTGGGGCAAATTTGCTGAAATTTCCCTTTTTTGGGACAAAATTGCAGAAATTTCTCTTATTTTGGGGCAAAATTGCGGAAATTCCCCTTATATCGGGTCAAAAAGGCAGAAATACCGCATACTTGGTGTCAAAAAGCAGAAATTCCCCTTATTATGGGGCAAAATTGCAGAAATTCCCCTCTTTTTGTTTCAAAAAAGCAGAAATTCCCTTTATTTTGGAGCAAAAATGAAGAAAATTCCCTTATTTTGGTGCAAAATTGCAGAAATTCCTCTAATTTTGAGGCAAAAATGCAGAAATTTCCCTAATTTTGTGTCAAAATTGCAGAAATTCGTTTTTTGTGGGGGCAAAATTGCAGAAATTCCCCTTATTTTGGAGCCAAAATGCAGAAATTCCCACAATTTTTGGGCAAAATTGCAAAATTTACCTTAATTTGGGGCAAAATTGCAGAAATTCCCCTAATTTTGTGTCAAAATTGCAGAAATTCCCTTTATTTTGAGGCAAAAATGCAGAAATTCCACTTTATTTTGGTGCAAAATTGAAGACATTCCCCTTATTTTGGGGCAAAATGGCAGAAATTTTTCTTATTTTTGGGCAAAGTTGAAGAAATTTTCCTTATCATGGGACAAAAATCCAGAAATTCCCCTTATTTTGGGTCAAAAAGGCAGAAATTCTTATTATTTTAGGGCCAAAAGGCAGAAAATCCAATTAATTTTAGGCAAAAATGCAGAAATTTACCTTATTTTGGGGCAAAAACACAGTAATGCCCCTAATTTTGTGGCAAAAATGCAGAAATTTCACTAATTTTGGGGCAAAAATGCAAAAATCCCTATTATTTTGAAGCAAAAATGCAGAAATATCCCTTTTTTGGGACATAATTGCAGAAATTTCCTCTATTTTGAGGCAAATTGCAGAAATTTCCCTTATTTTGAGGTAAAAATGCAGTAATGCTTCTAATTTTGGAGCAAAATTTCAGAAATTCCTTTAATTTTGAGGCAAAAAGGCAGAAATTCCCCTTATTGTGGGGCAAAATTGCTGAGATTTCTCTTTTTTTGGACAAAAGTGCAAAAATTTCCTTTATTTTGGGGTAAAATTGCAGAAATTTCCCTTATCTTGGGCAAAAATGTTATAAATTCCTCTTCTTTCAGGTCATAAAGGCAGAAATTCCACTTATTAGGGGGCAAATTGCAGAAATTACTCTTATTTTAGGGCAAAAAGACTAAAATTCCCCTTATGTTTTGCCTTAAAGGCAGAAATTCTTTTTATTTTATGGCAAAAATCAGAAATTCCACTTAATTTTGGGCAAAAATGCAGAAATTTCCCTTATTTTGGGCAAAAAGACAGTAATACCCCTAATTTTGGAGCAAAATTGCAGAAATTTCTCTAATTTTGGGGGAAAAAGGCAGAAATTTCCCTAATTTTGTGTCAAAATTGCAGAAATTCCCTTTTTGGGGGGCAAAATTGCAGAAATTCCCCTTATTTTGTGGCAATAATGCAGAAATTTCCACAATTTTTTGGCAAAATTGCAGAAATTTACCTTAATTTGGGGCAAAATTGCAGAAATTCCCCTAATTTTGTGTCAAAATTGCAGAAATTCCCTTTATTTTGAGGCAATAATGCAGAAATTCCACTTTATTTAGGTGCAAAATTGCAGAAATTCCCCTTATTTTGGGGCAAAAAGGCAGAAATTTCTTTTATTTTTGGGCAAAATTGAAGAAATTTTTCTTATCATGGGACAAAAATCCAGAAATTCCCCTTATTTTGGGTCAAAAAGGCAGAAATTCTTATTATTTTAGGGCCAAAAGGCAGAAAATCCAATTAATTTTAGGCAAAAATGCAGAAATTTACCTTATTTTGGGGCAAAAACACAGTAATGCCCCTAATTTTGTGGCAAAAATGCAGAAATTTCCCTAATTTTATGGCAAAAGGCAGAAATTCCCCTTATTGTGGGGCAAATTTGCTGAAATTTCCCTTTTTTGGGACAAAATTGCAGAAATTTCTCTTATTTTGGGGCAAAATTGCGGAAATTCCCCTTATATCGGGTCAAAAAGGCAGAAATACCGCATACTTGGTGTCAAAAAGCAGAAATTCCCCTTATTATGGGGCAAAATTGCAGAAATTCCCCTCTTTTTGTTTCAAAAAAGCAGAAATTCCCTTTATTTTGGAGCAAAAATGAAGAAAATTCCCTTATTTTGGTGCAAAATTGCAGAAATTCCTCTAATTTTGAGGCAAAAATGCAGAAATTTCCCTAATTTTGTGTCAAAATTGCAGAAATTCGTTTTTTGTGGGGGCAAAATTGCAGAAATTCCCCTTATTTTGGAGCCAAAATGCAGAAATTCCCACAATTTTTGGGCAAAATTGCAAAATTTACCTTAATTTGGGGCAAAATTGCAGAAATTCCCCTAATTTTGTGTCAAAATTGCAGAAATTCCCTTTATTTTGAGGCAAAAATGCAGAAATTCCACTTTATTTTGGTGCAAAATTGAAGACATTCCCCTTATTTTGGGGCAAAATGGCAGAAATTTTTCTTATTTTTGGGCAAAGTTGAAGAAATTTTCCTTATCATGGGACAAAAATCCAGAAATTCCCCTTATTTTGGGTCAAAAAGGCAGAAATTCTTATTATTTTAGGGCCAAAAGGCAGAAAATCCAATTAATTTTAGGCAAAAATGCAGAAATTTACCTTATTTTGGGGCAAAAACACAGTAATGCCCCTAATTTTGTGGCAAAAATGCAGAAATTTCACTAATTTTGGGGCAAAAATGCAAAAATCCCTATTATTTTGAAGCAAAAATGCAGAAATATCCCTTTTTGGGACATAATTGCAGAAATTTCCTCTATTTTGAGGCAAATTGCAGAAATTTCCCTTATTTTGAGGTAAAAATGCAGTAATGCTTCTAATTTTGGAGCAAAATTTCAGAAATTCCTTTAATTTTGAGGCAAAAAAGCAGAAATTCCCCTTATTGTGGGGCAAAATTGCTGAGATTTCTCTTTTTTTGGACAAAAGTGCAAAAATTTCCTTTATTTTGGGGTAAAATTGCAGAAATTTCCCTTATCTTGGGCAAAAATGTTATAAATTCCTCTTCTTTCAGGTCATAAAGGCAGAAATTCCACTTATTAGGGGGCAAATTGCAGAAATTACTCTTATTTTAGGGCAAAAAGACTAAAATTAACCTTATGTTTTGCTTTAAATGCAGAAATTCTTTGTATATTAGGGCAAAAATCAGAAATTCCACTTAATTTTGGGCAAAAATGCAGGAATTTCCCTTATTTTGTGGCAAAAATGCAGAAATTTCTGCAATTTTTGGGCAAAATTTCAGAAATTTACCTTAATTTGGGGCAAAATTGCAGAAATTCCCCTAATTTTGTGTCAAAATTGCAGAAATTCCCTTAATTTTGAGTAAAAAAATGCAGAAATTCCACTTTATTTTGGTGCAAAATTGCAGAAATTCCCCTTATTTTGGGGCAAAAAGGCAGAAATTTCTTTTATTTTTGGGCAAAATTTAAGAAATTTTCCTTATCATGGAACAAAAATCCAGAAATTCCCCTTATTTTGGGTCAAAAAGGCAGAAATTCTTATTATTTTAGGGCAAAAATGCAGAAAATCCAATTAATTTTGGGCAAAAATGCAGAAATTTACCTTATTTTGGGGCAAAAACACAGTAATGCCCATAATTTTGTGGCAAAAATGCAAAAATTCCCCTAATTTTGTGTCAAAAGGCAGAAATTCCCCTTATTGTGGGGCCAAATTGCTGAAATTTCCATTTTTTGGGACAAAATTGCAGAAATTTCTCTTATTTTCGGGCAAAATTGCGGAAATTCCCCTTATATCGGGTCAAAAAGGAAGAAATACCGCATACTTGGTGTCAAAAAGACAGAAATTCCCTTTATTTTGGAACAAAAATGCAGAAATTCCCCTTATTTTGGAACAAAATTGCAGAAATTCCCCTCTTTTTGTTTCAAAAAGGCAGAAATTCCCTTTATATTGAAGGAAAACCGAAGAAAATTCCCTTATTTTGGTGCAAAATTGCAGAAATTCCCTTTATTTTGTGGCAAAAATACAGAAATTCCCCTTATTTTGGGCCAAATAGGCAAAATTTCCTTTATTTTGAGGAAAAAGAATAGAAATTTAACTTATTTTAGGATAAAATGGCAGTAACTTCCCTTTTTTTGTGGCAAAAATGCAGAAATTCCCATTATTTTGTGGTAAGAAGGCAGAAATTTTCCTTATTTTGGAACAATATTGCAGAAATTTCCCATATTTTGGGGCAAAAATGCAGTAATGCTTCTAATTTTGGTGCAAAAAGGCAGAAATTTCCCTTATTTTGAGTGAAAAGGATAGAAATTTATCTTATTTTAGGATAAAATTGAAGAAATTTCTTTTATTTTGTGGCAAAAATGCAGAAATTCCTATTATTTTGGGGTAAAAAGGCAGAAAGTTCCCTTATTTTGGAACAAAATTGCAGAAATTTTCCATATTTTGGGGCCAAAATGCAGTAATGGTGCAAATTTTGGGGCAAAATTCAGAAATTTCACTAATTTTGGGGCAAAAAGGCAAAAATACCTATTATTTTGGGGCCAAAATGCAGAAATATCCCTTTTTTGGGACAAAATTGCAGAAATTTCCTATATTTTGAGGCAAATTGCAGAAATTTCCCTTATTTTGGGGTAAAAATGCAGTAATGCTTCTAATTTTGGAGCAAAAATTCAGAAATTCCCATAATTTTGGGGCAAAAAGGCAGAAATTCCCCTTATTGTGCTGCAAAATTGCTGAGATTTCCCTTTTTTTGAACAAAATTACAAAAATTTCACTTATTTTGGGGTAAAATTGCAAAATTTTCCCTTATCTTGGGCAATAATGTTAGAAATTCCCCTTCTTTCAGGTCAGAAAGGCTGAAATTCCACTTATTAGGGGGCAAATTGCAGAAATTACCCTTATTTTAGGGCAAAAAGACTGAAATTCCCCTTATGTTTTGCCTTAAAGGCAGAAATTCTTTTTATTTTATGGCAAAAATCAGAAATTCCACTTAATTTTGGGCAAAAATGCAGAAATTTCCCTTATTTTGGGCAAAAAGACAGTAATACCCCTAATTTTGGAGCAAAATTGCAGAAATTTCTCTAATTTTGGGGGAAAAAGGCAGAAATTTCCTTAATTTTGTGTCAAAATTGCAGAAATTCCCTATTTGGGGGACAAAATTGCAGAAATTCCCCTTATTTTGTGGCAATAATGCAGAAATTTCCACAATTTTTTGGCAAAATTGCAGAAATTTACCTTAATTTGGGGCAAAATTGCAGAAATTCCCCTAATTTTGTGTCAAAATTGCAGAAATTCCCTTTATTTTGAGGCAATAATGCAGAAATTCCACTTTATTTAGGTGCAAAATTGCAGAAATTCCCCTTATTTTGGGGCAAAAAGGCAGAAATTTCTTTTATTTTTGGGCAAAATTGAAGAAATTTTTCTTATCATGGGACAAAAATCCAGAAATTCCCCTTATTTTGGGTCAAAAAGGCAGAAATTCTTATTATTTTAGGGCCAAAAGGCAGAAAATCCAATTAATTTTAGGCAAAAATGCAGAAATTTACCTTATTTTGGGGCAAAAACACAGTAATGCCCCTAATTTTGTGGCAAAAATGCAGAAATTTCCCTAATTTTATGGCAAAAGGCAGAAATTCCCCTTATTGTGGGGCAAATTTGCTGAAATTTCCCTTTTTTGGGACAAAATTGCAGAAATTTCTCTTATTTTGGGGCAAAATTGCGGAAATTCCCCTTATATCGGGTCAAAAAGGCAGAAATACCGCATACTTGGTGTCAAAAAGCAGAAATTCCCCTTATTATGGGGCAAAATTGCAGAAATTCCCCTCTTTTTGTTTCAAAAAAGCAGAAATTCCCTTTATTTTGGAGCAAAAATGAAGAAAATTCCCTTATTTTGGTGCAAAATTGCTGAAATTCCTCTAATTTTGAGGCAAAAATGCAGAAATTTCCCTAATTTTGTGTCAAAATTGCAGAAATTCGTTTTTTGTGGGGGCAAAATTGCAGAAATTCCCCTTATTTTGGAGCCAAAATGCAGAAATTCCCACAATTTTTGGGCAAAATTGCAAAATTTACCTTAATTTGGGGCAAAATTGCAGAAATTCCCCTAATTTTGTGTCAAAATTGCAGAAATTCCCTTTATTTTGAGGCAAAAATGCAGAAATTCCACTTTATTTTGGTGCAAAATTGAAGACATTCCCCTTATTTTGGGGCAAAATGGCAGAAATTTTTCTTATTTTTGGGCAAAGTTGAAGAAATTTTCCTTATCATGGGACAAAAATCCAGAAATTCCCCTTATTTTGGGTCAAAAAGGCAGAAATTCTTATTATTTTAGGGCCAAAAGGCAGAAAATCCAATTAATTTTAGGCAAAAATGCAGAAATTTACCTTATTTTGGGGCAAAAACACAGTAATGCCCCTAATTTTGTGGCAAAAATGCAGAAATTTCACTAATTTTGGGGCAAAAATGCAAAAATCCCTATTATTTTGAAGCAAAAATGCAGAAATATCCCTTTTTGGGACATAATTGCAGAAATTTCCTCTATTTTGAGGCAAATTGCAGAAATTTCCCTTATTTTGAGGTAAAAATGCAGTAATGCTTCTAATTTTGGAGCAAAATTTCAGAAATTCCTTTAATTTTGAGGCAAAAAGGCAGAAATTCCCCTTATTGTGGGGCAAAATTGCTGAGATTTCTCTTTTTTTGGACAAAAGTGCAAAAATTTCCTTTATTTTGGGGTAAAATTGCAGAAATTTCCCTTATCTTGGGCAAAAATGTTATAAATTCCTCTTCTTTCAGGTCATAAAGGCAGAAATTCCACTTATTAGGGGGCAAATTGCAGAAATTACTCTTATTTTAGGGCAAAAAGACTAAAATTCCCCTTATGTTTTGCCTTAAAGGCAGAAATTCTTTTTATTTTATGGCAAAAATCAGAAATTCCACTTAATTTTGGGCAAAAATGCAGAAATTTCCCTTATTTTGGGCAAAAAGACAGTAATACCCCTAATTTTGGAGCAAAATTGCAGAAATTTCTCTAATTTTGGGGGAAAAAGGCAGAAATTTCCCTAATTTTGTGTCAAAATTGCAGAAATTCCCTTTTTGGGGGGCAAAATTGCAGAAATTCCCCTTATTTTGTGGCAATAATGCAGAAATTTCCACAATTTTTTGGCAAAATTGCAGAAATTTACCTTAATTTGGGGCAAAATTGCAGAAATTCCCCTAATTTTGTGTCAAAATTGCAGAAATTCCCTTTATTTTGAGGCAATAATGCAGAAATTCCACTTTATTTAGGTGCTAAATTGCAGAAATTCCCCTTATTTTGGGGCAAAAAGGCAGAAATTTCTTTTATTTTTGGGCAAAATTGAAGAAATTTTTCTCATCATGGGACAAAAATCCAGAAATTCCCCTTATTTTGGGCCAAAAAGGCAGAAATTCTTATTATTTTAGGGCCAAAAGGCAGAAAATCCAATTAATTTTAGGCAAAAATGCAGAAATTTACCTTATTTTGGGGCAAAAACACAGTAATGCCCCTAATTTTGTGGCAAAAATGCAGAAATTTCCCTAATTTTATGGCAAAAGGCAGAAATTCCCCTTATTGTGGGGCAAATTTGCTGAAATTTCCCTTTTTTGGGACAAAATTGCAGAAATTTCTCTTATTTTGGGGCAAAATTGCGGAAATTCCCCTTATATCGGGTCAAAAAGGCAGAAATACCGCATACTTGGTGTCAAAAAGCAGAAATTCCCCTTATTATGGGGCAAAATTGCAGAAATTCCCCTCTTTTTGTTTCAAAAAAGCAGAAATTCCCTTTATTTTGGAGCAAAAATGAAGAAAATTCCCTTATTTTGGTGCAAAATTGCAGAAATTCCTCTAATTTTTAGGCAAAAATGCAGAAATTTCCCTAATTTTGTGTCAAAATTGCAGAAATTCGTTTTTTGTGGGGGCAAAATTGCAGAAATTCCCCTTATTTTGGAGCCAAAATGCAGAAATTCCCACAATTTTTGGGCAAAATTGCAAAATTTACCTTAATTTGGGGCAAAATTGCAGAAATACCCCTAATTTTGTGTCAAAATTGCAGAAATTCCCTTTATTTTGAGGCAAAAATGCAGAAATTCCACTTTATTTTGGTGCAAAATTGAAGACATTCCCCTTATTTTGGGGCAAAAAGGCAGAAATTTCTTTTATTTTTGGGCAAAATTGAAGAAATTTTCCTTATCATGGGACAAAAATCCAGAAATTCCCCTTCTTTTGGTTCAAAAAGTCAGAAATTCTTATTATTTTAGGGCAAACAGGCAGGGAATCCAATAATTTTGGGCAAAATGCAGAAATTTACCTTATTTTGGGGCAAAAACACAGTAATGCCCCTAATTTTGTGGCAAAAATGCAGAAATTCCCCTAATTTTGGGGCAAAAAGCAGAAATTCCCTTTATTGTGGGGCAAAATTGCTGAAATTTCCCTTTTTTGGGACAAAATTGGAGAAATTTCTCTTATTTTGGGGTAAAATTGCGGAAATTTTCCTTATATCGGGTCAAAAAGGCAGTGACACCGCATACTTGGTGTCAAAAGGCAGAAATTCCCCTTATTTTTGGGCAAAAATGCAGAAAATCCCCTTATTTTGGAATAAAATTGCAGAAATTCCCCTTTTTTGTTTAAAAAAGGCAGAAATTCCCTTTATTTTGGAGCAAAAAGAAGAAAATTCCCTTATTTTGGTGCAAAATTGAAGAAATTCTCCTAATTTTGGGAAAAAATTGCAGAAATTTCCCTTATTTTGAGGCAAAATTGCAGAAATTTCTTTTATTTTGGGGCAAAATTGCAGAAATTTCCTTATCTTGGTCAAAAATGATAGATTTTCCCCTTCTTTCAGGTCATAAAAGCAGAAATTCCACTTATTAGGGGGAAAATTGCAGAAATTACCCTTATTTTAGGGCAAAAAGACTGAAATTCCTATTATTTTTTGACTTAAAGGCAGAAATTCTTTTTATTTTAGGGCAAAAATCAGAAATTCCAATTGATTTTGGGCAAAAATGCAGAAATTTCCCTTATTTTGGGCAAAATAACAGTAATGCACCTAATTTGGGGGCAAAAAGGCAGAAATTCCCCTAATTTTGTGGCAAAAAGGCAGAAATTCCCCTTATTTTAGGGCAAAAATGCTGAAATTCCCCTTATTTTGGAGCAAAAATGCAGAAATTTTCCTTATTTTAGGGCAAAAGGACAGAAATTCTCATTTTTTTAGGCCAAAAATAGAAATTACCCTTATTTTAGGCCAAAAAGAATAAATCTTCTTATTTTGGGGCAAAAGGCAGAAATTCCACTTATTTTAGGGAAAAAAGGCAGAAATTCCCCTTAATTTTTGGCAAAAATGCAGAAATTTTCCTTAATTTTGGGCACAAATGCAGAAAATCCCCTTATTTTGGGCCAAATAGGCAGGAATTTTCCTTATTTTGAGGCATAAGTATAGAAATTTAACTTATTTTTGGATAAAATTTCAGAAACTTCCGTTATTTTGTAGCGAAAACGCAGAAATTCCCATTATTTTGGGGTAAAAAGGCAGAAATTTCCCTTATTTTGAGGCAAAAGGATAGAAATTTAACTTATTTTAGGATAAAATTGCAGAAATTTCCCTTATTTTTTGGCAAAAATGCAGAAATTCCCATTATTTTGGGGTAAAAAGGCAGAAATTTCCCTTATTTTGGAACAAAACTGCAGAAATTTCCCATATTTTGGGCCAAAAATGCAGTAATGCTGCTAATTTTGGGGCTAAATTCAGAAATTTCACTAATTTTGGGGCAAAAATGCAAAAATCCCTATTATTTTGAGGAAAAATGCAGAAATATCCCTTTTTTGGACATAATTGAAGAAATTTCGTTTATTTTGAGGCAAATTGCAGAAATTTTCCTAATTTTGGGGTAAAAATGCAGTAATGCTTCTAATTTTGGAGCAAAAATTCCGAAATTCCTTTAATTTTGGGGCAAAAAGGCAGAAATTTCCCTTATTGTGGGGCAAAATTGCTGAGATTTCCCTTTTTTTGGACAAAATTGCAAAAATTTCCTATATTTCGGGGTAAAATTGCAGAAATTTCCCTTATCTTGGGCAAAAATGTTAGGAATTCCTTTTCTTTCAGGTCATAATGGCAGAAATTCCACTTATTAGAGGGCAAATTGCAGAAATTTCCCTTATTTTAGGGCAAAAAGACTGAAATTTCCCTTATTTTTTGCCTTAAAGGCAGAAATTCTTTTTATTTTATGGCAAAAATCAGAAATTCCACTTAATTTTGGGCAAAAATGCAGAAATTTCCCTTATTTTGGGCAAAAAGACAGTAATGCCCCTAATTTTGGAGCAAAATTGCAGAAATTCCTTTTAATTTGTGGCAAAAATGCAGAAATTCCCGCAAGTATTGGGCAAAATTGCAGAAATTTACCTTAATTTCGGGCAAAATTGCTGAACTTCCCCTTATTTTGGAGCAAAAATGCAGAAATTTTCCTTAATTTTGGGCAAAAATGCAAAATTTCCCTTAATTTTGGGCAAAAATGCAGAAATTCTCCTTATTTTGAGCCAAATAGGTAGAAATTTCCCTTATTGTGGGGCAAAATTGCTGAGATTTCCCTTTTTTTGGACAAAATTGCAAAAATTTTCTTTATTTTGGGGTAAAATTGCAGAAATTTCCATTATCTTGGGCAAAAATATTAGAAATACCCCTTCTTTCAGGTCATAAAGGCAGAAATTCCACTTATTAGGGGGCAAATTGCAGAAATTACACTTATTTTAGGGCAAAAAGTCTGAAATTCCCCTCATTTTTTGCCTTAAAGGAAGAAATTCTTTTTATTTTAGGGCAAAATACAAAAATTCCACTTAATTTTGGGCAAAAATGCAGAAATTTCCCTTATTTTGGGCAAAAAGTAAGTAATGCACATAATTTGAGGGCAAAAAGGCAGAAATTCCCCTAATTTTGGGGCAAAAGGCAGAAATTCCCCTTATTTTGGGCAAAAATGCAGAAATTTCCCTTAATTTTGGGCAAAAATTCAGAAATTCCCCTAATTTTAGGGCAAAAACGCAGAAATTCCACTTAATTTTGGGCAAAAATGCAGAAATTTCCCTTAATTTTGGGCAAAAATGCAGAAATTTCCCTTATTTTGTGCCAAATAGGCAGGAATTTCCCTTATTTTGAGGCAAAAGGATAGAAATTTAACCTATTTTAGGATAAAATTGCAGAAACTTCCTTTATTTTGTGGCAAAAATGCAGAAATTGCCATTATTTTGGGGTAAAAAGGCAGAAATTTCCCTATTTTGGAACAAAATTGCAGAAATTTCCCATATTTTGGGGCAAAAATGCAGTAATGCTGCTACTTTTGGGGCAAAATTCAGAAATTTCACTAATTTTGGTGCAAACAGGCAAAAATCCCTATTATTTTGGGGCAAAAATGCAGAAATTCCCATTATTTTGGGGTAAAAAATCTGAAATTTCCCTTATTTTGGGGTAAAATTGCAGAAATTTCCCTTATTTTGGGAAAAAATGTTAGAAATTCCCCTTCATTCAGGTCATAAAGGAAGAAATTCCACTTATTAGGGGGCAAATTGCAGAAATTACTCTTATTTTAGGGCAAAAAGACAAAAATTCCCCTTATGTTTTGCCTTAAAGGCAGAAATTCTTTTTATTTTAGGGCAAAAATCAGAAATTCCACTTAATTTTGGGCAAAAATGCAGAAATTTCCCTTATTTTGGGCAAAAAGACAGTAATGCCCCTAATTTTGAAGCAAAATTGCAGAAATTTTCTTAATATTGGGGCAAAAATGCAGAAATTTCCCTAATTTTGTGTCAAAATTGCAGAAATTCCCTTTTTTGGGGCAAAATTGCATAAATTCCCCTCATTTTGTGGCAAAAAATGCAGAAATTCCCGCAATTTTTGGGCAAAATTGCAGAAATTTACCTTTATTTGGGGCAAAATTGCATAAATTCCCCTAATTTTGTGTCAAAATTTCAGAGATTCCCTTTATTTTGAGACAAAAATGCAGAAATTCCACTTTATTTTGGTGCAAAATTACAGAAATTCACCTTATTTTAGGGCAAAAAGGCAGAAATTTCTTTTATTTTTGGGCAAAATTGAAGAAATTTTCCTTACCATGGAACAAAAATCCAGAAATTCCCCTTATTTTGGGTCAAAAAGGCAGAAATTCTTATTAATTTAGGGCAAAAATGAAGAAAATCCAATAATTTTGGGCAAAAATGCAGAAATTTACCTTATTTTGGGGCAAAAACACAGTAATGCCCCTAATATTGTGGCAAAAATTCATAAATTCCCCTAATTTTGGGGCAAAAGGCAGAAATTCCCCTTATTGTGTGGCAAAATTGCTGAAATTTCCTTTTTTTGGGACAAAATTGCAGAAATTTCTCTTATTTTAGGGCAAAATTGCGGAAATTCCCCTTATATCGGGTCAAAAAGGCAAAAATACCGCATACTTGGTGTCAAAAAGGCAGAAATTCCTATTATTTTGGGGCAAAAATGCAGAAATTCCCCTTATTTTGGAACAAAATTGCGGAAATTCCCCTTTTTTTGTTTCAAAAAGGCAGAAATTCCCTTTATTTTGGAGCAAAAATGAAGAAAATTCTCTTATTTTGGTGCAAAATTGCAGAAATTCCCCTAATTTTGGGGCAAAAAATGTAGAAATTACCCTAATTTTGTGTCAAAATTGCAGAAATTCCCTTTTTTTGGTGCAAAATTGCAGAAATTCCCCTTATTTTGGGGCAAAAATGCAGAAATTCCCACAATTTTTGGGCAAAATTGCAGAAATTTACCTTAATTTGGGGCAAAATTGCAGACATTCTCCTAATTTTGTGTCAAAATTGCAGAAATTACCTTTATTTTGAGGCAAAAATGCAGAAATTCCACTTTATTTTGGTGCAAAATTGCAGAAATTCCCCTTATTTTGGGCCAAAAAGGCAGAAATTTCTTTTATTTTTGGCAAAATTGAAGAAATTTTCCTTATCATGGGACAAAAATCCAGAAATTCCCCTTATTTTGGATTAAAAGGCAGAAATTCTTATTATTTTAGGGCAAAAAGGCAGGAAATCCAATAATTTTGGGCAAGAATGCAGATATTTACTTTATTTTAAGGCAAAAACACAGTAATGCCTCTAATTTTGTGGCAAAAATGTAGAAATTCCCCTAATTTTGGGGCAAAAGGCAGAAATTCCCCTTATTGTGGGGCAAAATTGCTGAAATTTCCCTTTTTGGGGACAAAATTGCAGAAATTTCTACTATTTAGGGGCAAAATTGAGGAAATTCCCCTTATATCGGGTCAAAAAGGCAGAAATACCGCATACTTGGTGTCAAAAAGGCAGAAATTACCTTTATTTTGAAGCAAAAATGCAGAAATTCCTCTTATTTTGGAACAAAATTGCAGAAATTCCCCTTTTTTTGTTTCAAAAAGGCAGAAATTCCCTTTATTTTGGAGCAAAAATGAAGAAAATTTCTTTATTTTGGTGCAAAATTGCAGAAATTCCCCTAATTTTGGGGAAAAATTGCAGAAATTTCCCTTATTTTGAGGCAAAATTGCAGAAATTCCCCTTATTTTGGAGCAAAAATGCAGAAATTTTCTTTAATTCAGAACAAAAATACAGAAATTCCGCTTATTTTGGGGCAAAAATGCAGAAATTCCCCTTATTTTATGCCAAAAATACAGAAATTACCCTTATTTTTGGGCAAAAATGCAGAAATTTCCTTTAATTTGGGGCAAAAATGCAGAAATTCCCCTTATTTTGGGCCAAAAAGGCAGGAATTTCCCTTATTTTAGGGCAAAAGTATAGAAATTTAACTTATTTTAGGATAATATTGCAGAAATTTACCTAATTTTTGACAAAAATGAAGAAATTCCGATTATTTTGGAACAAAATTGCATGAATTTCCCATATTTTGTGGCAAAAATTCTGTAATGCTTCTATTTTTGGGGCAAAAATCAGAAATTCCGTTAATTTTTGGCCAAAAAGACAGAAATTCCCCTTATTGTGGGCCCAAATTAATGAAATTTCTTTTTTTGGGACAAAATTGCAGAAATTTTTCTTATTTAAAGCAAAATTGCAGAAATTTCTTTTATCTTTTGGCAAAAAACAGAAATTCCTTTTATTTCAGGGCAAATGGGCAGAAATTATGCTTTTTGGGGGGCAAATTCCAGAAATTACCCTTATTTTAGAAAAAAAGCCTGAAATTCCTATTATTTTGTGCCAAAAGGCAGAAATTCTTGTTATTTTAGAGAAAAAAAGCAGAAATTCCACATAATTTTGGCCAAAAATGCAGAAATTTCCATTATTTTGGGGCAAAAACACAGTAATGCACCTAATTTGGGGGCAAAAAGGCAGAAATTCCCCTAATTTTGGGGCAATAAAGAAGAAATTCCCCTTATTTTGGGGCAAAAATGCTGAACTTCCCCTTATTTTGGAGCAAAAATGCAGAAATTTTCCTTATTTTAGGGCAAAAAGACAGAAATTCTCATTATTTTAGGCCAAAAATAGAAATTACCCTTATTTTAGGCCAAAAAGACTAAATTCCCCTTATTTTGGGGCAAAAATGCTGAAATTCCCCTTATTTTGGAGCAAAAATGCAGAAATTTTCATTATTTTAGAGCAAAAAGACAGAAATTCTCATTATTTTAGGCCAAAAATAGAAATTACCTTTATTTTAGGCGAAAAGACTAAATTCCCCTGATTTCGGGGCAAAAAGGCAGAAATTTCCCTTAATTTTGGGCAAAAATGCAAAATTTCCCTTAATTTTGGGCAAAAATGCAGAAATTCTCCTTATTTTGAGCCAAATAGGTAGAAATTTCCCTTATTGTGGGGCAAAATTGCTGAGATTTCCCTTTTTTTTGGACAAAATTGCAAAAATTTTCTTTATTTTGGGGTAAAATTGCAGAAATTTCCATTATCTTGGGCAAAAATATTAGAAATACCCCTTCTTTCAGGTCATAAAGGAAGAAATTCCACTTATTAGGGGGCAAATTGCAGAAATTACACTTATTTTAGGGCAAAAAGTCTGAAATTCCCCTCATTTTTTGCCTTAAAGGAAGAAATTCTTTTTATTTTAGGGCAAAATACAAAAATTCCACTTAATTTTGGGCAAAAATGCAGAAATTTCCCTTATTTTGGGCAAAAAGTAAGTAATGCACATAATTTGAGGGCAAAAAGGCAGAAATTCCCCTAATTTTGGGGCAAAAGGCAGAAATTTCCCTTATTTTGGGCAAAAATGCAGAAATTTCCCTTAATTTTGGGCAAAAATTCAGAAATTCCCCTAATTTTAGGGCAAAAACGCAGAAATTCCACTTAATTTTGGGCAAAAATGCAGAAATTTCCCTTAATTTTGGGCAAAAATGCAGAAATTTCCCTTATTTTGTGCCAAATAGGCAGGAATTTCCCTTATTTTGAGGCAAAAGGATAGAAATTTAACCTATTTTAGGATAAAATTGCAGAAACTTCCTTTATTTTGTGGCAAAAATGCAGAAATTGCCATTATTTTGGGGTAAAAAGGCAGAAATTTCCCTATTTTGGAACAAAATTGCAGAAATTTCCCATATTTTGGGGCAAAAATGCAGTAATGCTGCTACTTTTGGGGCAAAATTCAGAAATATCACTAATTTTGGTGCAAACAGGCAAAAATCCCTATTATTTTGGGGCAAAAATGCAGAAATATCCTATTTTTGGGACAAAATTGCAGAAATTTTATTTATTTTGAGGCAAATTGCAGAAATTTCCCTATTTTGGGGTAAAAATGCAGTAATGATTCTAATTTTGGAGCAAAAATTCAAAAATTCCCTTAATTTTGGGGCAAAAAAGCAGAAATTCCCCATATTGTGGGGCAAAATTGCTGAGATTTCCTTTTTTTTGGACAAAATTGCAAAAATTTCCCTTATATTGGGGTAAAATTGCAGAAATTTCCCTTATCTTGTGCAAAAATGTTAAAAATTCCCCTTCTTTCAGGTCATAAAGGAAAAAATTTCACTTATTAGGGGGCAAATTGCAGAAATTACCCTTATTTTGGGGCAAAAAGACTGAAATTCCCCTTATTTTTTGCCTTAAAGGCAGAAATTCTTTTTATTTTAGAGCTAAAATCAGAAATTCTACTTAATTTTGGGCAAAAATGCAGAAATTTCCCTTATTTTGGGCAAAAAGACAGTAATGCCCCTAATTTTGGAGCAAAATTGCAGAAATTTCCCTTATTTTGGGCAAAAAGACAGTAATGCCCCTAATTTTGGAGCAAAAAGGCAGAAATTTTCCTAATTTTGTGTCAAAATTTCAAAAATTCCATATTTTTTGGGGCAAAATTGCAGAAATTCCCCTTATTTTGGAGCAAAAATGCAGAAATCCCCGCAATTTTTGGGCAAAATTGCAGAAATTTACCTTAATTTGTGGCAAAATTGCAGAAATTCCCCTAATTTTATGTCAAAATTGCAGAAATTCCCTTTATTTTGTGGTAAAAATCCAGAAATTCCACTTTATTTTGGTGCAAAATTGCAGAAATTCCCCTTATTTTTGTGCAAAAAGGCAGAAATTTCTTTTATTTTTGGGCAAAATTGAAGAAATTTTTCTTATCATGGGACAATAATCCAGAAATTCCCCTTATTTTGGGTCAAAAAGGCAGAAATTCTTATTATTTTAGGGCAAAAATGCAGAAAATCCAATTAATTTTGGGCAAAAATGCAGAAATTTACCTTATTTTGGGGAAAAAGCACAGTAATGCCCTAATTTTGCGGCAAAAATGCAGAACTTCCCCTTATTTTGGGGCAAAAGGCAGAAATTCCCCGTATTGTGGGGCAAAATTGCTGAAATTTCACTTTTTTGGGACAAAATTTCAGAAATTTCTCTTATTTTGGTGCAAAATTGTGAAAATTCCTCTTATATAGGGTCAAAAATGCAGAAATACCGCATACTTGGTGTCAAAAATGCAGAAATTACCCTTTTTTAGGGCAAAAAGACTGAAATTCCCCCTTTTTTGTTTCAAAAAGGCAGAAATTCCCCTTATTTTGGGGCAAAAATCCAAAATTCCCCTTATTTTGGAACAAAATTTCAGAAATTCCCCTTTTTTTGTTTCAAAAAAGCAAAAATTCTCTTTATTTTGGAGGAAAAATTTAGGAAATACCATTATTTTGGTGCTAAATTGCAGAAATTCCCCTAATTTTGGGAAAAAATTGCAGAAATTTCCCTTATTTTTAGGCAAAATTGCAGAAATTCTTATAATTTTTGGGCAAAATTGCAGAAATTTCTCTTATGTTGGGGCTAAATTAAAGAAATTAACCTAATTTTGAGGAAAAATTGCAGAAATTCCCCTTATTTAAGAATAAAAATGCAGAAATTTTTTTAAATCAGGGCAAAAATACAGAAATTACCCTGATTTTGGTGCAAAAATGCAGAAATTCCCATTATTTTAGGCCAAAAATACAAAAATTACCCTTATTTTTGGGCAAAAATGCAGAAATTTTCCTTAATTTGGGGCAAAAATGCAGAAATTCCCCTTATTTAGGGCCAAAGTGGCAGGAATTTCCCTTACTTTGGGGCAAAAGTATAGAAATTTAACTTATTTTAGGGTAATATTGCAAAAATTTACATTATTTTGTGGCAAAAATGAAGAAATTCCCATTATTTTGGTACAAAATTGCGAAAATTTCCCATATTTTGTGGCAAAAATTCTGTAATACTTCTAATTTTGGGGAAAAAATCAGAAATTCCGTTAATTTTGGGGCAAAAAGACAGAAATTCCCCTTATTGTGGGGCAAAATTAATGAAATTTTTTTTTTGGTACAAAATTACAGAAATTTCTTATTTTTAAGCAAAATTGCACAAATTTCCTTTATCTTGTGGCAAAAATACAGAAATTCCTTTTATTTCAGGGCAAAAGGGCAGAAATTACGGTTTTTTGGGGGCAAATTCCAGAAATTACCGTTATTTTAGGGAAAAAGCCTGAAATTTCTCTTATTTTGTGCCAAAAAGGCAGAAATTCTTGTTATTTTAGAGCAAAAAGGCAGAAATTGCACATAATTTTGGCCAAAAATGCAGAGATTTCCATTATTTTAGGGCAAAAACACAGTAATGCACCTATTTGGGGGCAAAAAGGCAGAAATTCCCCTAATTTTGGGGCAAAAAGGCAGAAATTCTTCTTATTTTGGGGCAAAATGTTGAAATTTCCCTTATTTTGGAGCAAAAATGCAGAAGTTTTCCTTATTTTAGGGCAAAAAGACAGAAATTCTCATTATTTTAGGCCTAAAATAGAAATTACCCTTATTTTAGGCCAAAAAGAGTAAATTACCCTTATTTTGGGGCAAAAACGCAGAAATTCCTCTTAATTTTGGGCAAAACTGCAGAAATTTTCCTTAATTTTGGGCAAAAGTCCTGAAATTCCCTATATTTTGGGCCAAATAGGAAGAAATTTCCCTTATTGTGGGGCAAAATTGCTGAGATTTCCCTTTTTTTGGACAAAATTGCAAAAATTTCCATTATTTTGGGGTAAAATTGCAGAAATTTCCATAATCTTTGGCAAAAATATTAGAAATTACTCTTCTTTCAGGTCATAAAGGCAGAAATTCCACTTATTATGGGGCAAATTGCAGAAATTACAGTTATTTTAGGGCAAAAAGACTGAAATTCCCCTTATTTTTTGCCTTAAAAGCAAAAATTTTTTTTATTTTAGGGCAAAAATAAAAATTCCACTTAATTTTGGGCAAAAATGCAGAAATTTCCCTTATTTTGGGAAAAAAGTCAGTAATGCACATTATTTGAGGGCAAAAAGGCAGAAATTCCCCTAATTTTGGGGCAAAAGGCAGAAATTTGCCTTATTTTGGGCAAAAATGCAGAAATTTCCCTTAATTTTGGGCAAAAATGCAGAAATTTCCCTTAATTTTGGGCAAAAATGCAGAAATTTTCATTATTTTGGGCCAAATAGGCAGGAATTTCCCTTATTTTGAGGCAAAAAGATAGAAATTTAACCTAGTTTAGGATAAAATTGCAGAAATTTCCCTTATTTTGTGGAAAAAATACAGAAATTCCCATTATTTTGGGGTAAAAAGGCAGAAATTTCCCTATTTTGGAACAACATTGCAGAAATTTCCCATATTTTGGGGCAAAAATGCAGTAATGCTGCTAATTTTGGAGCAAAATTCAGAAATTTCAATAATTTTGGGGCAAAAAGGCAAAAATCCTTATTATTTTGGGGCAAAAATGCAGAAATATCTTATTTTTGGGACAAAATTGCAGAAATTTTATTTATTTTGAGGCAAATTGCAGAAATTTCCCTTATTTTGGGGTAAAAATGCAGTAATGATTCTAATTTTGGAGCAAAAATTCAGAAATTCCCTTAATTTTTGGGCAAAAAAGCAGAAATTCCCCTTATTGTGGGGCAAAATTGCTGAGATTTCCCTTTTTTTGGACAAAAATGCAAAAATTTCCCTTATTTTGGGGTAAAATTGCAGAAATTTTCCTTATCTTGTGCAAAAATGTCAAAAATTTCATTTCTTTCAGGTCATAAATGCAGAAATTCCACTTATTAGGGGGCAAATTGCAGAAATTTCTCTTATTTTGGGGCAAAAAGACTGAAATTACCCTTATTTTTTGCCTTAAAGGCAGAAATTCTTTTTATTTTAGAGCTAAAATCAGAAATTCCACTTAATTTTGGTCAAAAATGCAGAAATTTCCCTTATTTTGGGCAAAAAGACAGTAATGCCCCTAATTTTGGAGCAAAATTGCAGAAATTTTTTTTATTTTGGGCAAAAAGACAGTAATGCCCCTAATTTTGGAGCAAAAAGGCAGAAATTTTCCTAATTTTGTGTCAAAATTTCAGAAATTCTTTTTTTTGGGGGGCAAAATTGCAGAAATTCCCCTTATTTGGAGCAAAAATGCACAAATTCTCGCAATTTTTGGGCAAAATTGCAGAAATTTACCTTAATTTGGAGCAAAATTGCAGAAATTCCCCTAATTTTGTGTCAAAATTGCCGAAATTCCCTTTATTTTGTGGCAAAAATGCAGAAATTCCACTTTATTTTGGTGCAAAATTGCAGAAATTCTCCTTATATTTGGGCAAAAAGGCAGAAATTTCTTTTATTTTTGGGCAAAATTGAATAAATTTTACTTATCATGGGACAAAAATCCGGAAATTCCCCTTATTTTTGGTCAAAAAGGCAGAAATTCTTATTATTTTAGGGCAAAAAGGAAGAAAATCCAATTAATTTTGGGCAAAAATGCAGAAATTTACCTTATTTTGGGGCAAAAGCACAGTAATGCCCCTAATTTTGCGGCAAAAATGCAGAAATTTCCCTAATTTTTGGCCAGAAGGCAGAAATTCCCGAATTGTGAGGCAAAATTGCTGAAATTTCCTTTTTTTGGGACAAAATTGCAGAAATTTCTCTTATTTTGGTGCAAAATTGTGGAAATTTCCCTTATATCAGGTCAAAAAGGCAGAAATTACCCTTATTTTAGGGCAAAAAGACTGAAATTCCCCCTTTTTTGTATCAAAATGCAGAAATTCCCCTTATTTTGGGGCAAAAATTCAATATTTCCCTTATTTTGGAACAAAATTTCAGAAATTCCCCTTTTTTTTGTTTCAAAAAGGCAGAAATTTTTTTTATTTTGGAGGAAAAATGTAAGAAATACCATTATTTTTGTGCAAAATTGCAGAAATTCCCCTAATTTTGGGAAAAAATTGCAGAAATTTCCCTTATTTTGAGGCAAAATTGCAGAAATTCTTCTAATTTTTGGGCAAAATTGCAGAAATTTCCCTTATGTTGGGGCTAAATTACAGAAATTAACCTAATTTTGGAAAAAAATTGCAGAAATTCCCTTTATTTTAGGACAAAAATGCATAATTTTTTTTTTAAATCAGGACAAAATACAGAAATTACCCTGATTTTGGGGCAAAAATGCAGAAATTCCCCTTATTTTAGGCCAAAAATACAAAAATTACCCTTATTTTTGGGCAAAAATGCAAAAATTTCCTTAATTTGTGGCAAAAATGCAGAAATTCCCCTTATTTAGGGCCAAAATGGCAGGAATTTCCCTTACTTTGGGGCAAAAGTATAGAAATTTAACTTATTTTAGGGTAATATTGCAGAAATTTACATTATTTTGTGGCAAAAATGAAGAAATTCCCATTATTTTGGAACAAAATTGCGGAAATTTTTCATATTTTGTGGCAAAAATTCTGTAATGCTTCTAATTTTGGGGCAAAAAT
Organism: Micromys minutus; assembly: GCF_963924665.1. Taxonomy (NCBI): domain Eukaryota; kingdom Metazoa; phylum Chordata; class Mammalia; order Rodentia; family Muridae; genus Micromys; species Micromys minutus. The sequence continues at coordinate 191,028 of NW_027667478.1, forward strand.
CAGAAATTCCGTTAATTTTGGGGCAAAAAGTCAGAAATTCCCCTTATTTTGGGGCAAAATTAATGAAAATTCTTTTTTTGGGACAAAATTGCAGAAATTTTCTACTTTTAAGCAAAATTGCAGAAATTTCCTTTTTCTTGTGGCAAAAATACAGAAATTCCTTTTATTTCAGGGCAAAAGGGCAGAAATTACGGTTTTTTGGGGGCAAATTCCAGAAATTACCTTTATTTTAGGGAAAAAGCCTGAAATTTCTCTTATTTTGTGCCAAAAAGGCAGACATTCTTGTTATTTTAGAGCAAAAATGCAGAAATTCCACATAATTTTGGCCAAAAATGCAGAAATTTTACAATATTTTGGGGCAAAAACACAGTAATGCACCTAATTTGCGGGCAAAAATGCAGAAATTCCCCTAATTTTGGGGCAAAAAGGCAGAAATTCTTCTTATTTTGGGGCAAAAATGCTAAAATTTTCCTTATTTTGGAGCAAAAATGCAGAAATTTTCCTTATTTTAGGGCAAAAAGACAGAAATTCTCATTATTTTAGGCCTAAAATAGAAATTACCCTTATTTTAGGCCAAAAAGAGTAAATTACCCTTATTTTGGGGCAAAAAGGCAGAAATTCCCCTTAATTTTGGGCAAAAATGCTAAAATTTCCCTTAATTTTGGGCAAAAATGCAGAAATTCCCCTTATTTTGGGCCAAATAGGCAGAAATATCCCTTATTTTGAGGCAAAAAGATAGAAATTTAACTTATTTTAGGATAAAATTGCAGAAACTTCCCTTATTTTGTGGCAAAAATGCAGAAATTCCCATTATTTTGGGGTAACAAGGCAGAAATTTTCCTTGTTTTGGAACAAAATTTCAGAAATTTCACATATTTTGGGGCAAAAATGCAGTAATGCTGCTAATTTTGGGGCAAAATTCAGAAATTTCACTAATTTTGGGGCAAAAAGGCAAAAATCCCTATTATTTTTGGCGAAAATGCAGAAATATACTTTTTTTGAACAAAATTGCAGAAATTTCCTTTATTTTTAGGCAAATTGCAGAAATTTACCTTATTTTGGAATAAAAATGCAGTAATGCTTCTAATTTTGGAGCAAAAATTCAGAAATTCCCATAATTTTGGGGCAAAAAGGAAGAAATTCCCCTTATTGTGGGGCAAAATTGCTGAGATTTCACTTTTTTGGCAAAATTGCAAAAATTTCCCTTATTTTGGGGTAAAATTTCAGAAATTTCCCTTATCTTGGGCAAAAATGTTAGAAATTCCCCTTCTTTTAGGTCAGAAAGGCAGAAATTCAACTTATTAAGAGGCAAATTGTAGAAATTGCCCTTATTTTAGGGCAAAAAGACTGAAATTCCCCTTATTTTTTGCCTTAAAGGCAGAAATTCTTTCTTTTTTAGGGCAAAAATCAGAAATTCTACTTAATTTTGGGCAAAAATGCAGAAATTTCCTTTATTTTGGGCAAAAAGACAGTAATGCCACTAGTTTTGGGGCAAAAAGGCAGAAATTCTCCTAATTTTGGAGGAAAATTGCAGAAAATTCCCTAATTTTGTGGCAAAAATGCAGAAATTTCTCTAATTTTGTGTCAAAATTTTAGAAATTCCCTTTATTTTGGGGCAAAATTGCAGAAATTCCCTTTATTTTGGGGCAAAAATGCAGAAATTCCCGCAATTTTTAGGCAAAATTGCAGAAATTTACCTTAATTTTGGGAAAATTGCAGAAATTCCCCTAATTTTGTGTCAAAATTGCAGAAATTCCCTTTATTTTGAAGCAAAAATGCAGAAATTCCACTTTATTTTGGTGCAAAATTGCAGAAATTTCCTTTATTTTGGGGCAAAAAGGCAGAAATTACTTTTATTTTTGGGCAAAATTGAAGAAATTTCCCTTATCATGGGACAAAAATCCAGTAATTTCCCTTATTTTGTGTCAAAAAGGCAGAAATTCTTCTTATTTTAGGGCAAAAAGGCAGAAAATCCAATTAATTTTGGGCAAAAATTCAGAAATTTACCTTATTTTGGGGCAAAAACACAGTAATGCCCCTAATTTTGCGGCAAAAATGCAGAAATTCCCCTAATTTTGGGGCAAAGGGCAGAAATTCCCCTTATTTTAGGGCAAAATTGCTGAAATTTCTCTTTTTTGGGACAAAATTAAAGAAATTTCTTTTATTTTGAGCCAAAATTGCAGAAATTCCCTTTATTTCGGATCAAAATAGCAGAAATACCGCATACTTGGTGTCAAAAATGCAGAAATTACCCATATTTTAGTGCAAAAAGACTGAAATTCCCCCTTTTTTTGTGCCAAAAAGGCAGAAATACCCCTTATTTTGGAACAAAATTGCAGAAATTCTCCTTTTTTGTTTCAAAAAGACAGAAATTCCCTATATTTTGGAGGAAAAATGCAAAAATACCATTATTTTGGTGCAAAATTGCTGGAATTCCCCTAATTTTGGGGAAAAATTGCAGAAATTTCCCTTATTTTGAGGAAAAATTGCAGAAATTTTCAAAATTTTTGGTCAAAATTGCAGAAATTTCCCTATTTTGGGGCAAAATTACAGAAATTCCCCTAATTTTGGGAAAAAATTGCAGAAATTCCTCCTATTTTGGAGCAAAAATGCAGAAATTTTCTTTAATACAGGGCAAAAATACAGAAATTCCTCTGATTTTGGGGCAAAATTTAAAAATTCCCCTTATTTTAGGCCAAAAATACAAAAATTACCCTTATTTTTGGGGAAAAATGCAGAAATTTCCCTTAATTTGGGTCAAAGATGCAGAAATTCCTTTTATTTGGGGACAAAAAGGCAGGAATTTCCTGTATTTTGGGGCAAAAGTATAGAAATTTAACTTATTTTAGGATAATATTGCAGAAATTTCCCTTATTTTGTGGCAAAAATGAAGAAATTCCCATTATTTTGGAACAAAATTGCAGAAATTTCCCATATTTGGGGGCAAAAATGCAGTAATGCTTCTAATTTTGGGGCAAAATTAAGAAATTCCACTAATTTTGAGGCAAAAAGGCAGAAATTCCACTTACTTTGGGGCAAAAATTCAGAAAATTCCCTTTTGGGGGTCAAAAAGGCAGAAAATTCCTTTATTTTGCGGCAAATTGCAGAAATTTCCCTTATTTTGTGGCAAAAATTCTGTAATGCTTTTAATTTGGGGGCAAAAATCAGAAATTCCTTTATTGTGGCGCAAAATTGATGAAATTTCCTTTTTTTGGGACAAAATTGCAGAAATTTTTCCTATTTTTAAGCAAAATTGCAGAAATTTCCCTTATCTTGTGGCAAAAATACAGAAATTCCTTTTATTTCAGGGCAAAAAAGCAGAAATTATGTTTATTTGGGGGCAAATTCCAGAAATTATCTTTATTTTAGGGAAAAAGCCTGAAATTCCTCTTATTTTGTGCCAAAAAGGCAGAAATTCTTCTTATTTTAGAGCAAAAAGGAAGAAATTCCACATAATTTTGGGCAAAAATACAGAAATTCTCCTAATTTTGGAGTAAAATTGCAGAAATTTCCCTAATTTTGGAGCAAAATTGCAGAAAATTCCCAAATTTTGGGGCAAAAATGCAGAAATTTCCCTAATTTTTTGGCAAAATTGCAGAAATTCCCTTTATTTTGTGGCAAAATTGCAGAAATACCCCATTATTTTGGTGCAAAATTGCAGAATTTCCCTTATTTGGGGCAAAAAGGCAGAAATTCTCTTTATTTTGGGGCAAACAGGCAGAAATTTCTCTTATTTTTGGGCAAAATTGAAGAAATTTTTCTTATCATGGGACAAAAATCCAGAAATTCTTCTTATTTCGGGTCAAAAAGGCAGAAATTATTATTTTAGGGCAAAAAGGCAGAAAATCCAAATAATTTTTGGCAAAAATGCAGAAATTTACCTCATTTTGGGGCAAAAACACAGTAATGCCCCTAATTTTGCAGCAAAAAGGCAGAAATTACCCTAATTTTGGGGCACAAAGGCAGAATTTCTCCTTATTGTGGGGCAAAATTGATGAAATTTCAATTTTTTGAGACAAAATTGCTGAAATTTCCATTATTTTGGGGAAAAATTGCAGAAATTCCCCTTATCATGGGACAAAAATCCAGAAATTCCATTCATTTCAGATCAAAAAGGCAGAAGTTCCGCTAATTTGGGGGCAAATTGCAGAAATTAAACTTATTTAAGGAAAAAAGACTGAAATTCGCCTTATTTTGCGCCAAAAAGGCAGAAATTCTTCTTATTTTAGAGCAAAAAGCCAGAAATTCCAATTAATTTTGGGCAAAAATGCAGAAATTCCCCTAATTTTGGGGCAAAAGGCAGAAATTCCCCTTATTGTGGGGCAAAATATCTGAAAATTCCCTTTTTTGGGACAAAATTGCAGAAATTTCCCTTATTTTGGGGCAAAATTGCAGAAATTCCCTTCATTTTGAGGCAAAAATGTAGAAATTCCACTTTATTTTGGTGCAAAATTGCAGAATTTCTCTTATTTGGAGCAAAAAGGCAGAAATTCTCTTTATTTTGGGGCAAACAGGCAGAAATTTCTCTTATTTTTGGGCAAAATAGAAGAAATTTTTCTTATCATGGGACAAAAATCCAGAAATTCTTTTTATTTCAGGTCAAAAAGGCAGAAATTCTTCTTATTTTAGGGCAAAAAGGCAGAAAATCCAATTAATTTTGGGCAAAAATGCAGAAATTTACATTATTTTGGTGCAAAAACACAGTAATGCCCTTAATTTTGCGGCAAAAAGGCAGAAATTACCCTAATTTTGGGGCAAAAAGGCAGAATTTCCCCTTATTGTGGGGCAAAATTGCTGAAATTTCAATTTTTTGAGACAAAATTGCTGAAATTTCCATTATTTTGGGGCAAAATTGCAGAAATTCTCCTATCATGGGACAAAAATCCAGAAATTTCCCTTATTTCAGAACAAAAAGGCAGAAATTCCGCTAATTTGGGGGCAAATTGCAGAAATTAAACTTATTTAAGGGAAAAAGACAGAAACTACCCTTATTTTCTGCCAAAAAGGCAGAAATTCTTTTTATTTTAGAGCAAAAAGGCAGAAATTCCAATTAATTTTGGGCATAAATACAGAAATTACCCTAATTTTGGGGCAAAAGGCAGAAATTCCCCTTATTGTTGGGCAAAATTCCTGAAATTTCCCTTTTTTGGGACAAAATTGCAGAAATTTCCCTTATTTTGGGACAAAATTGCAAAAATTCCCCTTATTTTGGGTCAAAATGCAGAAATACCGCATACTTGGTGTGAAAAATGCAGAAATTACCCTTATTTTAGGCCAAAAAAACTGAAATTCCCTTTATTTTGTGCAAAAAAAGCAGAAATTTCCCTTATTTTTGGGCAAAAATGCTAATATTTCTCTTATTTTGTGTCAAAATTGCAGAAAATTCCATTATTTTGGGACAAAAATGCAGAAATTCCCCATATTTTATGGCAAAATTGCAGATATTTCCCTTATTTTGGAGCAAAATTGCAGAAATTCTTTTTATTTTGTTTCAAAAAGACAGAAATTCTTTATATTTTGAAGAAAAAATGCAGAAAATTCCCTTATTTTGGTGCAAAATTGCATAAATTTCCCTTATTATAGGGCAAAAAGGCAGAAATTCCCCTAATCTTAGGGCAAAATTGCAGAAATTTCACTAATTTTGGGTCAAAATTGCAGAAATTCCCCTAATTTTAAGGCAAAATTGCAGAAATTAATTTTGTTTTGGGGCAAAATTGCAGAAATTTCCCTAATTTTGAAAAAAAATTGCAGAAATTCCCTTTATTTTGGAGCAAAAATGAATAAATTTTCTTTAATTCAGGGCAAAAATACAAATATTACTCTTATTTAAGGCAAAAAGACTAAATTCCTATTATTTTGTGGCAAAAAGGCAGAAATTCCCCTTATTTTAGGGCAAAAAGGCAGAAATTCCTTTTATTTGTGGGCAAAAATGCAGAAATTTCCCATAATTTGGGGCAAAAATGCAGATTTTCCGCTTATTTGGGGCCAAAAAGGCAGAAATTTCCCTTATTTTGGTGCAAAAGTATAGAAATTTAACCTATTTTAGGATAATATTGCAGAAATTTTCTTTATTTTGTGGCAAAAATGAAGAAATTCCCATTATTTTGCGGTAAAAAGGTAGAAATTCCCCTTATGTTGGAACAAAATTGCAGAAATTTCCTATATTTTGGGGCAAAAATGCAGTAATCCTTCTAATTTTGGGGCAAAATTTAGAAATTCCACTAATTTTGGGGCAAAAAAGCAGAAATACCACTTATTTTGCGGCAAAAATTTAGAAATTTCTTTTGTTTGGGTCAAAAAAGCAGAAATTTCCTTTATTTTGAGGCAAATTGCAGAAATTTCCCTTATTGTGGGGCATAAATTCTGTAATGCTTCTAATTTTTGGGCAAAAATGAGAAATTCCATTAATTTTGGGGCAAAAAGGCAGAAATTCCCCTTATTGTGAAGCAAAAATGCAGAAATTCCCCTTATTTCAGGACAAAAAGGCAGAAATTCCGCTAATTTGGGGGCAAATTGCAGAAATTAAACTTAATTTAGGGAGAAAGACTGAAATTCCCCTTATTTTGGCTTTAAAAGCAGAAATTCTTATTTTAGGGCAATAGGCAGAAATTCCACTTAATTTTGGGCAAAAATGCAGAAATTTCCCTAATTTGGGGCTAAAAGACAGTAATGCCCCTAATTTTGTGTCAAAAAGGCAGAAATTCCACATATTTTGGAGAAAAATGCAGAAATTTTACTTATTTTAGGGCAAAAGGACAGAAATTCTCATTATTTTAGGCCAAAAATAGAAATTACCCTTATTTAAGGCCAAAAAGACTAAATTCCCCTTATTTTTGGGCAAAAAGGCAGAAATTCCCCATATTTGAGGGCAAAAAAGCAAAAACTCCCCTTAATTTTGGGCAAAAATGCAGAAATTTCCCTTAATTTTGGCAAAAATGCAAAAATTCCTTTTATTTTGGGCCAAATAGGCAGAAATTTCCCTTATTTTGGGCAAAAAATGCAGAAATTTCCCTTAATTTTGGGCAAAAATTCAGAAATTCCCCTAATTTTAGGGCAAAAATGCAGAAATTCCCCTTAATTTTGGGCAAAAATGCAGAAATTTCCCTTATTTGGGCCAAATAGGCAGAAATTTCCCTTATTTGGAGGCAAAAAGATAGAAATTTAACTTATTTTAGGATAAAATTGCAGAAACTTCTTTTATTTTGTGGCAAAAATTCAGAAATTCCCATTATTTTGGGGTAAAAAGGCAGAAATTTCTCTATTTTGGAACAAAATGGCAGAAATTTCCTATATTTTGGGGCAAAAATGCCCTAATGCTGCTAATTTTAGGGCAAAATTCAGAAATTTCACTAATTTTGGGGCAAAAAGGCAAAAATCCCTATTATTTTGGGGCAAAAATGCAGAAATTTCCCTTTTTTTGGGACAAATTTGCAGAAATTTCCTTTATTTTGAGTCAAATTGCAGAAATTTCCCTTATTTTGGGGTTAAAATGCAGTATTGCTTCTAATTTTGTAGCAAAAATTCAGAAATTCCCCTAATTTTGGGGCAAAAAGTCAGAAATTCCCCCTATTGTGGGGCAAAATTGCTGAGATTTCCCTTTTTTTGACAAAATTGCAAAAATTTCTCTTATTTTGGGGTAAAATTGCAGAAATTTCCCTTATCTTGGACAAAAATGTTAGAAATTCCTCTTCTTTCAGGTCATAATGGCAGAAATTCCACTTATTAGGGGGCAAATTGCAGAAATTTCTCTTATTTTAGGGCAAAAATACTGAAATTCCCCTTTATTTTTTGCCTTAAAGGCAGAAATTCTTTTTATTTTAGGGCAAAAATAAGAAATTCCACTTAATTTTGAGCAAAAATGCAGATATTTCCCTTATTTTGGGCAAAAAGACAGTAATGCACCTAATTTGGGGGCAAAAAAGCAGAAATTCCATAATTTTGGGGCAAAAGGCAGAAATTCCTTTTATTTTGGAGCAAAAATGCTGAAATTCCCCTTATTTTGGAGCAAAAATGCAGAAATTTTCCTTATTTAGGGCAAAAAAACAGAAAATCTCCTTATTTTAGGCCAAAAATAGAAATTACCATTATTTTATGCCAAAATGACTAAATTCTCTTTATTTTGGGGCAAATAGGCAGAAATTCCCCCTATTTGAGGGCAAAAAGGCAGAAATTTTTTTTAATTTTGGGCAAATATGCAAAAATTTCCATTAATTTTGGGCAAAAATTCAGAAATTCCCCTTATTTTGGGCCAAATAGGCAGAAATTTTTTTTATTTTGAGACAAAAGGATAGAAATTTAACTTATTTTAAGATAAAATTTCAGAAACTTCCCTTATTTTGTGGCAAAAATGCAGAAATTCCCATTATTTTGGGGTAAAAAGGCAGAAATTTCCCTTATTTTGGAACAAAATTGCAGATTTCCCATATTTTGGGGCAAAAATGCAGTAATGCTGCTAATTTTGGGGCAAAATTCAGAAATTTCCCTAATTTTGGAACCAACAGGCAAAAATCCCTATTATTTTGGGGCAAAAATGCAGAAATTTCCCTTTTTTGGGACAAATTTGCAGAAATTTCCTTTATTTTGAGGCAAATTGCAGAAATTTTCCTTATTTTGGGGTAAAAATGCAGTAATGCTTATGATTTTGGAGCAAAAATTCAGAAATTCCCCTAATTTTGGGGCAAAAAGGCAGAAATTCCTCTTATTGTGGGGCAAAATTGCTGAAATTTCCCTTTTTTTGGACAAAATTAAAAAAATTTCTCTTATTTTGGGTTAAAATTGCAGAAATTTCTCTTATCTTGGAAAATGTTAGAAATTCCCCTTCTTTCAGGTCATAATGGCAGAAATTCCACTTATTAGGGGGCAAATTGCAGAAATTACCTTTATTTTACGGCAAAATGACTGAAATTCCCATTATTTATTGCCTTAAAGGCAGTAATTCTTTTTATCTTAGGGCAAAAATCAGAAATTCCACTTAATTTTGGGCAAAAATGCAGAAATTTCCCTTATTTTGGGCAAAAATTCAGAAATACCCCTAATTTTAGGGCAAAAACGCAGAAATTCCCCTTAATTTTTAGCAAAAATGCAGAAATATCCCTTAATTTTGGGCAGAAATGCAGAAATTCCCCTTATTTTAGGCCAAATAGGCAGAAATTTCCCTTATTTTGAGGCAAAAGGATAGAAATTTAACTTATTTTAGAATAAAATTGCAGAAACTTTTTTTATTTTGTGGTAAAAATGCAGAAATTCCCATTATTTTGGGGTAAAAAGGCAAAAATTTCCTTATTTTGGAACAAAATTGCAGAAATTTCCCATATTTTGGGGCAAAAATGCAGTAATGCTGCTAATTTTGGGGCAAAATTCAGAAATTTCACTAATTTTGGGGCAAACAGGCAAAAATCCCTATTATTTTGGGGCAAAAATGCAGAAATTTTCCTTTTCTGGGACAATATTGCAGAAATTTCCTTTATTTTGAGGCAAATTGAAGAAATTTCCCTTATTTTGTTGTAAAAATGCAGTAATGCTTCTAATTTTGGAGCAAAAATTCAGAAATTCCCCTAATTTTGGGGCAAAAAGGCAGGAATTCCCCTTTTTGTAGGGCAAAATTGCTGAGATTTCCCTTTTTTTGGACAAAATTGCAAAAATTTCTTATATTTTGGGGTAAAATCGCACAAATTTCCCTTATCTTGAAAAAAAAATGTTAGAAATTCCCCTTCTTTCAGGTCATAAAGGCAGAAATTCCACTTATTAGGGGGCGAATTGCAGAAATTACCCTTATTTAGGGCAAAATGACTGAAATTCCCCTTATTTATTGCCTTAAAGGCAGTAATTCTATTTTTTTAGGGCAAAAATCAGAAATTCCACTTAATTTTGGGCAAAAATGCAGAAATTTCCCTTATTTTGGGCAAAAATTCAGAAATACCCCTAATTTTAGGGCAAAAACGCAGAAATTCCTTTTAATTTTTGGCAAAAATGCAGAAATATCCCTTCATTTTGGGCAAAAATGCAGAAATTTCCCTTATTTTGGGCAAAAAAACCAGTAATGCACCTAATTTGGGGGCAAAAAGGCAGAAATTCCCCTAATTTTGGGGCAAAAGGCAGAAATTCCCCTTATTTTGGGGCAAAAATGCTGAAATTCCCCTTATTTTGGAGCAAAAATGCAGAAATTTTTCTTATTTAGGGCAAAAAGACAAAAAATCTCATTATTTTAGGCCAAAAATAGAAATTACCCTTATTTTATGCCAAAATGACTAAATTCTCATTATTTTGGGGCAAAAAGGCAGAAATTCCCCTTATTTGAGGGCAAAAAGGCAGAAATTCCCCTTAATTTTGGGCAAAAATGCAGAAATTTCCCTTAATTTTGGGCAAAAATGCAGAAATTCCCCTTATTTTGGGCCAAATAAGCAGAAATTTTTTTTATTTTGAGACAAAAGGATAGAAATTTTACTTATTTTAGAATAAAATTTCAGAAACTTCCCTTATTTTGTGGCAAAAATACAGAAATTTCCCTTAATTTTGGGCAAAAATTCAGAAATTCCCTTAATTTTTGGGCAAAAATGCAGAAATTCTCCTTAATTTTGGCAAAAATACAGAAATTTCCCTTAATTTTGGGCCAAAATGCAGAAATTCCCCTTATTTTGGGCCAAATAGGCAGAAATTTCCCTTATTTTGAGGCAAAAGGATAGAAATTTAACTTATTTAAGATAAAATTGCAGAAACTTCTTTTATTTTGTGGCAAAAATTCAGAAATTCCCATTATTTTGGGGTAAAAAGTAAGAAATTTCCCTATTATGGAACAAAATTGCAGAAATTTCCCATATTTGGGGGCAAAAATGCAGTAATGCTGCTAATTTTGGGGCAAAATTCAGAAATTTCACTAATTTTGGGGCAAAAAGGCAAAAATCCCTATTATATTGGGGCAAAAATGCAGAAATTTTCCTTTTTTGGGCAAAAAGACAGTAATGCTCCTAATTTGGGTGCACAAAGGCAGAAATTCCCCTAATTTTGGGGCAAAAGGCAGAAATTCCCCTTATTTTTGGGCAAAAATGCTGAAATTCCCTTTATTTTGGAGCTAAAATGCAGAAATTTTCCTTATTTAGGGCAAAAAGACAGAAAATCTCATTATTTTAGGCCAAAAATAGAAATTACCTTTATTTTATGCCAAAATGACTAAATTCTCCTTATTTTGGGGCAAAAAGGCAGAAATTCCCCTTATTTGAGGGCAAAATAGCAGAAATTCCCCGTAATTTTTGGCCGAAATGCAGAAATTTCCCTTAATTTTGGGCAAAAATGCAGAAATTCCTTTTATTTTGGGCCAAATAAGCAGAAATTTTTTAATATTTTGAGACAAAAGAATAGAAATTTAACTTATTTTAGGATAAAATTTCAGAAACTTCTTTTATTTTGTGGCAAAAATGTAGAAATTCCCATTATTTTTTTGGTAAAAAGGCAGAAATTTCCCTTATTTTGGTGCAAAAGTATAGAAATTTAACTTATTTTAGGATAATATTGCAAAAATTTTCCTTATTTTGTGGCAAAAATGAAGAAATTCCCATTATTTTGCGGTAAAAAGGTAGAAATTCCCCTTATTTTGGAACAAAATTACAGAAATTTCCCATATTTTGGGGCAAAAATGCAGTAATTCTTCTAATTTTGGGGCAAAATTTAGAAATTCCACTAATTTTGGGGCAAAAAGAAGAAATACCACTTATTTTGCGGCAAAAATTCAGAAATTTCTTTTGTTTGGGTCAAAAAGGCAGAAATTTCCTTTATTTTGAGGCAAATTGCAGAAATTTCCCTTATTTTGGGGCAAAATTGCAAATTCCCCTTATCTTGTGGCAAAAATACAGAAATTCCTTTTATTAGAGTTAAAAAATTCAGAAATTGAGCTTTCTTGGGGGCAAATTCCAGAAATTACCCTACTTTTAGGGAAAAAGCCTGAAATTCCTCTTATTTTGTGACAAAAAGGAAGAAATTTTTCTTATTTTAGAGCAAAAAGGCAGAAATTCCACATAATTTTGGGCAAAAATGCAGAAATTTCCCTTATTTTCTGGCAAAAACACAGTAATGCCCCTAATTTTGGAGCAAAAAGGCGGAAATTCTTCTAATTTTGGGGTAAAAAGGCAGAAATTCCCCTTATTGTGAAGCAAAAATGCAGAAATTCCCCTTATTTCAGGTAAAAAAGGCAGAAATTCCGCTAATTTGGGGCAAATTGCAGAAATTAAACTTAATTTAGGGAGAAAGACTGAAATTCCCCTTATTTTGTGCTTTAAAGGCAGAAATTCTTATTTTAGGGCAAAAAGGCAGAAATTCCACTTAATTTTGGGCAAAAATGCAGAAATTTCCCTTATATGGGGCAGAAAGACAGTAATGCCCCTAATGTTGTGTCAAAACGTCAGAAATTCCACTTATTTTGGAGCAAAAAAGCAGAAATTTTACTTATTTTAGAGCAAAAAGACAGAAAATCTCATTATTTTAGGCCAAAAATAGAAATTACCCTTATTTTATGCCAAAATGACTAAATTCTCCTTATTTTGGGGCAAAAAGGAAAAAATTCCCTTTATTTGAGTTCAAAAAGGCAGAAATTCCCCTTAATTTTGGGCAAAAATAGAGAAATTTCCCTTAATTTTGGGCAAAAATGCAGAAATTCCCCTTATTTTGGTCCCAATATGCAGAAATTTTTTTTATTTTGAGACAAAAGATAAAAATTTAACTTATTTTAGGATAAAATTTCAGAAACTACCCTTATTTTGTGGCAAAAATGCAGAAATTTTCATTATTTTGGGGTAAAAATGCAGAAATTTCCCGTATTTTGGTGCAAAAGTATAGAAATTTAACTTATTTTAGGATAATATTGCAGAAATTTTCCTTATTTTGTGGCAAAAAAAAGAAATTCCCATTATTTTGTGGTGAAAAGGTAGAAATTCCCCTTATTTTGGAACAAAATTACAGAAATTTCCCATATTTTGGGGAAAAAATGCAGTAATGCTTCTAATTTTGGGGCAAAATTTAGAAATTCCACTAATTTTGGGGCAAAAAAGCAGAAATACCACTTACTTTGCGGCAAAAAATCAGAAATTTCTTTTTTTTGGGTCAAAAAGGCAGCAATTTCCTTTATTTTGAGGCAAATTGCAGAAATTTCCCTTATTGTGGGGCATAAATTCTGTAATGCTTCTAATTTTTGGGCAAAAATGAGAAATTCCATTAATTTTGGGGCAAAGAGGCAGAAATTCCCCTTATTGTGGGGCAAAATTGCAGAAATTTCCCTTATTTTTGGGCAAAATTGCAAATTTCTCTTATCTTGTGGCAAAAATACAGAAATTCCTTTTATTTGAGGTCAAAAATGCAGAAATTAAGCTTTCTTGGGGACAAATTCCAGAAATTACCCTAATTTTAGGGAAAAAGCCTGAAATTCCTCTTATTTTGTGCCAAAAAGGCAGAAATTCTTCTTATTTTACAGCAAAATGGCAGATATTCCACATAATTTTTGGCAAAAATGCAGAAATTTCCCTGATTTTGGGACAAAAACACAGTAATGCCCCTAATTTTGGAGCAAAAAGGCGGAAATTCCCCTAATTTGGGGGTAAAGAGGCAGAAATTCCCCTTATTGTGAAGCAAAAATGCAGAAATTCCCCTTATTTCAGGTCAAAAAGGCAGAAATTCCGCTAATTTGGGGGCAAATTACAGAAATTAAACTTAATTTAGGGAGAAAGACTGAAATTCCCCTTTATTTTTTGTGCTTTAAAGGCAGAAATTCTTTTTATTTTAGGGCAAAAATAAGAAATTCCACTTAATTTTGGGAAAAAATGCAGAAATTTCCCTTATTTTGGGAAAAAAGACAGTAATGCACCTAATTTGGGGGCAAAAAGGCAAAAATTCCCCTAATTTTGGGGCAAAAGGCAGAAATTCCCCTTATTTTGGGGCAAAAATGCTGAAATTCCCCTTATTTTTGAGCAAAAATGCAGAAATTTTGTTATTTAGGGCAAAAAGACAGAAAATCTCATTATTTTAGGCCAAAAATAGAAATTACCCTTATTTTATGCCAAAATGACTAAATTCTCCTTATTTTGGGGCAAAAAGGCAGAAATTCTTCTTATTTGAGGGCAAAAAGGCAGAAATTCCCTTTAATTTTGGGCAAAAATGAAGAAATTTCCCTTAATTTTGGGCAAAAATGCAGAAATTCCCCTTATTTTCGGCCAAATAGGCAGAAATTTTTTTTATTTTGAGACAAAAGGATAAAAATTTAACTTATTTTAGGATACAATTTCAGAAACTTCCCTTATTTTGTGGAAAAATGCAGAAATTCCTATTATTTTGGGGTAAAAAGGCAGATATTTCTTTTATTTTGGAACAAAATTGCAGAAATTTTTCATATTTTGGGGCAAAAATGCAGTAATCCTGCTAATTTTGGGGCAAAATTCAGAAATTTCACTAATTTTGGGGCATAAAGGCAAAAATCCCTATTATTTTGGAGCAAAAATGCAGAAATATCCATTGTTTGGGACAAAATTGCAGAAATTTCCTTTATTTTGCGGCAAATTGCAGAAATTTCCTTTATTTTGGGGTAAAAATGCAGTAATGCTTCTAATTTTGGAGCAAAAATTCAGAAATACCCCTAATTTTGGGGCAAAAAGGCAGAAATTCCCCTTATTGTGGAGGAAAATTGCTGAGATTTCCCTTTTTTTGGACAAAATTGCAAAAATTTCTCTTATTTTGGGGTAAAATTGCAGAAATTTCTCTTATTTTGGGCAAAAATGTAAGAAATTCCCCTTCTTTCAGGTCATATAAGCAGAAATTCCACTTATTAGGGGGCAAATTGCAGAAATTACCCCTATTTTAGGGCAAAAAGAATGAAATTCCCCTTCTTATTTGCCTTAAGTGCAGTAATTCTTTTTTTTTAGGGCAAAAATCAGAAATTCCACTTAAATTTGGGCATAAATGCAGAAATTTCCCTTATTTTGGGCAAAAATTCAGAAATTCTCCTTAATTTTGGGCAAAAATGCAGAAATATTTTTTAATTTTGAAAAAAAATGCAGAAATTCCTCTTATTTTGGGCCAAATAGGCAAAAATTTTCCTCGTTTTGAGGCAAAAGGATAGAAATTTAACTTATTTTAGGATAAAATTTCAGAAACTTCCCTTATTTTGTGGCAAAAATGCAGAAATTCCCATTTTTTGGGGGTAAAATTGCAGAAATTTCCCTATTTTGGAACAAAATTGCAGAAATTTCCCATAATTAGGGGCAAAAATGCAGTAATGCTTCTAATTTTGGGGCAAAATTCAGAAATTTCACTAATTTTGGGGCAAACAGGCGAAAATCCCTATTATTTTGGTGCAAAAATGCAGAAATTTCCCTTTTTTGGGACAAATTTGCAGAAATTTCTTTTATTTTTAGGCAATTGGCAGAAATTTCCCTTATTTTGGGGTAAAAATGCAGTAATGCTTCTAATTTTGGAGCAAAAATTCAGATATTTCCCTAATTATGGGGCAAAAAGGCAGAAATTCCCCTTATTGTGGGACAAAATTGCTGAGATTTCCCTTTTTTTGGACAAAATTGCAAAAATTTTTCTTATTTTGGGGTAAAATTGCAGAAATTTCTGTTATCTTGGGCAAAAATGTTAGAAATTCCTTTTCTTTCAGGTCATAAAAGCAGAAATTCCACTTATTAGGGGGCAAATTGCAGAAATTACCCTTATTTTAGGGCAAAATGAATGAAATTCCCCTTATTTTTTGCCTTAAAGGCAGTAATTCTTTTTATTTTAGGGCAAAAATCTGAAGTTCCACTTAAATTTGGGCAAAAATGCAGAAATTTTCCTTATTTTGGGCAAAAATTCAGAAATTCCCCTTATTTTAGGGCAAAAACGCAAAAATTCCCGTTTATTTTGGGCAAAAATGCAAAAATATCCCTTAATTTTGGGCAAAAATGCAGAAATTTGCCTTATTTTGTGCAAAAAAACAGTAATGCACCTAATTTGGGGGCAAAAAGGCAGAAATTCCCCTAATTTTTGGGCAAAAGGCAGAAATTCACCTTATTTTGGGGCAATAATGCTGAAATTCTCCTTATTTTGGAGCAAAAATGAAGAAATTTTCCTTATTTAGGGCAAAAAGACAGAAAATCTCATTATATTAGGCCAAAAATAGAAATTACCTTTTTTTTATGCAAAAATGAATAAATTCTTCTTATTTTTGGGCAAAAAGGCAGAAATTCCTTTTATTTGAGGGCAAAAAGGCAGAAATTCTCCTTAATTTTGGGCAAAAATGGAGAAATTTCTCTTAATTTTGGGCAAAAATGCAGAAATTCCCTTTATTTTGGGGCAAATATGCAGAAATTTCCTTTATTTTGGGCAAAAATGCAGAAATTTCCCTTAATTTTGGGCAAAAATGCAGAAATTCCTTTAATTTTTGGGCAAAAACGCAGAAATTCCCCTTAATTTTGGGCAAAAATGCAGAAATTTCCTTTAATTTTGGGCAAAAATGCAGAAATTCCCCTTATTTTGGGCCAAATAGGCAGAAATTTCCCTTATTTTGAGGCAAAAGGATAGAAATTTAACTTATTTTAGGATAAAATTGCAGAAACTTCTTTTATTTTGTGGCAAAAATTCAGAAATTCCCATTATTTTGGGGTAAAAAGGCAGAAATTTCCCTATTATGGAACAAAATTGCAGAAATTTCCCATATTTGGGGGCAAAAATGCAGTAATGCTGCTAATTTTGGGGCAAAATTCAGAAATTTCACTAATTTTGGGGCAAAAAGGCAAAAATCCCTATTATATTGGGGCAAAAATGCAGAAATTTTCCTTTTTTGGGCAAAAAGACAGTAATGCTTCTAATTTGGGTGCACAAAGGCAGAAATTCCCCTAATTTTGGGGCAAAAGGCAGACATTCCCCTTATTTTTGGGCAAAAATGCTGAAATTCCCCTTATTTTGGAGCTAAAATGCAGAAATTTTCTTTATTTAGGGCAAAAAGACAGAAAATCTCATTATTTTAGGCCAAAAATAGAAATTACCTTTATTTTATGCCAATATGACTAAATTCTCCTTATTTTGGGGCAAAAAGGCAGAAATTCCCCTTATTTGAGGGCAAAAAGGCAGAAATTCCCTTTAATATTTGGCCAAAATGCAGAAATTTCTTTTAATTTTGGGCAAAAATGCAGAAATTCCCCTTATTTTGGGCCAAATAGGCAGAAATTTTTTTTATTTTGAGACAAAAGTATAGAAATTTAACTTATTTTAGGATAAAATTTCAGAAACTTCTCTTATTTTGTGGCAAAAATGCAGAAATTCCCATTATTTTTGGGTTAAAAGGCAGAAATTTCCCTTATTTTGGTGCAAATGTATAGAAATTTAACTTATTTTAGGATAATATTGCAGAAATTTTCCTTATTTTGTGGCAAAAATGAAGAAATTCCCATTATTTTGCGGTAAAAAAATAGAAATTCCCCTTATTTTGGAACAAAATTGCAGAAATTTCCCATATTTTGGGGCAAAAATGCAGTAATGCTTCTAATTTTGGGGCAAAATTTAGAAATTCCTCTAATTTTGGGGCAAAAAGCAGAAATACCACTTATTTTGCGGCAAAAATTCAGAAATTTCTTTTGTTTGGGTCAAAAAAGCAGAAATTTCCTTTATTTTGAGGCAAATTGCAGAAATTTCCCTTATTTTTGGGCAAAATTGCAAATTTCCCTTATCTTGTGGCAAAAATACAAAAATTCCTTTTATTAGAGGTAAAAAATGCAGAAATTAAGCTTTCTTGGGGACAAATTCCAGAAATTACCCTAATTTTAGGGAAAAAGCCTGAAATTCCTCTTATTTTGTGACAAAAAGGAAGAAATTTTTCTTATTTTAGAGCAAAAAGGCAGAAATTCCACATAATTTTGTGCAAAAATGCAGAAATTTCCCTTATTTTCTGGCAAAAACACAGTAATGCCCCTAATTTTGGAGCAAAAAGGCGGAAATTCCCCTAATTTTGGGGTAAAGAGGCAGAAATTGCCCTGATTGTGAAGCAAAAATGCAGAAATTCCCCTTATTTCAGGTCAAAAAGGCAGAAATTCCGCTAATTTGGGGCAAATTGCAAAAATTAAACTTAATTTAGGGAGAAAGACTGAAATTCCCCTTATTTTGTGCTTTAAAGGCAGAAATTCTTATTTTAGAGCAAAAAGGCAGAAATTCCACTTAATTTTGGGCAAAAATGCAGAAATTTCCCTTATATGGGGCAGAAAGACAGTAATGCCCCTAATGTTGTGTCAAAAAGTCAGAAATTTCACTTATTTTGGAGCAAAAATGCAGAAATTTTACTTATTTTAGAGCAAAAAGACAGAAAATCTCATTATTTTAGGCCAAAAATAGAAATTACCCTTATTTTATGCCAAAATGACTAAATTCTCCTTATTTTGGGTCAAAAAGGCAGATATTCCCCTTATTTGAGTTCAAAAAGGCAGAAATTATCCTTAATTTTGGGCAAAAATGCAGAAATTTCCCTTAATTTTGGGCAAAAATGCAGAAATTCCCCTTATTTTGGGCCAAATAGGCAGAAATTTTTTTTATTTTGAGACAAAAGATAAAAATTTAACTTATTTTAGGATAAAGTTTCAGAAACTTCCCTTATTTTGTGGCAAAAATGCAGAAATTCCCATTATTTTGGGGTAAAAATGCAGAAATTTCCCGTATTTTGGTGCAAAAGTATAGAAATTTAACTTATTTTAGGATAATATTGCAGAAATTTTCCTTATTTTGTGGCAAAAATGAAGAAATTCCCATTATTTTGCGGTGAAAAGGTAGAAATTCCCCTTATTTTGATACAAAATTGCAGAATTTTCCCATATTTTGGGGCAAAAATGCAGTAATGCTTCTAATTTTGGGGCAAAATTTAGAAATTCCACTAATTTTGGGGCAAAAAAGCAGAAATACCGCTTATTTTGCGGCAAAAATTCAGAAATTTCTTTTTTTTTTTAGGGTAAAAAGGCAGAAATTTCCTTTATTTTGAGGCAAATTGCAGAAATTTCCCTTATTGTGGGGCATAAATTCTGTAATGCTTCTAATTTTTGGGCAAAAATGAGAAATTCCATTAATTTTGGGGCATAAAGGCACAAATTCCCCTTATTGTGGGGCAAAATTGCAGAAATTTCCCTTATTTTTGGGCAAAATTGCAAATTTCTCTTATCTTGTGGCAAAAATACAGAAATTCCTTTTATTTGAGGTCAAACATGCAGAAATTAAGCTTTCTTGGGGACAAATTCCAGAAACTACCCTAATTTTAGGGAAAAAGCCTGAAATTCCTCTTATTTTGTGCCAAAAAGGCAGAAATTCTTCTTATTTTACAGCAAAATGGCAGATATTCCACATAATTTTTGGCAAAAATGCAGAAATTTCCCTTATTTTGGGACAAAAACACAGTAATGCCCCTAATTTTGGAGCAAAAAGGCGGAAATTCCCCTAATTTGGGGGTAAAAAAGCAGAAATTCCCCTTATTGTGAAGCAAAAATGCAGAAATTCCCCTTATTTCAGGTCAAAAAGGCAGAAATTCCGCTAATTTGGGGGCAAATTGCAGAAATTAAACTTAATTTAGGGAGAAAGACTGAAATTCCCCTTTATTTTTTGTGCTTTAAAGACAGAAATTCTTTTTATTTTAGGGCAAAAATAAGAAATTCTACTTAATTTTGGGCAAAAATGCAGAAATTTCCCTTATTTTGGGAAAAAAGACAGTAATGCACTTAATTTGGGAACAAAAACGCAGAAATTCCCCTAATTTTGGGGCAAAAGGCAGAAATTCCCCTTATTTTGGGGCAAAAATGCTGAAATTCCCCTTATTTTTGAGCAAAAATGCAGAAATTTTTCTTATTTAAAGCAAAAAGACAGAAAATCTCATTATTTTAGGCCAAAAATAGAAATTACCCTTATTTTATGCCAAAATGACTAAATTCTCCTTATTTTGGGGCAAAAAGGCAGAAATTCCCCTTATTTGAGGGCAAAAAGGCAGAAATTCCCCTAATTTTGGGCAAAAATGCAGAAATTTCCCTTAATTTTGGGCAAAAATGCAGAAATTCCCCTTATTTTCGGCCAAATAGACAGAAATTTTTTTTATTTTGAGACAAAAGTATAGAAATTTAACTTATTTTAGGATAAAATTTCAGAAACTTCCCTTATTTTGTGGAAAAATGCAGAAATTCCTATTATTTTGGGGTAAAAAGGCAGATATTTCCCTTATTTTGGAACAAAATTGCAGAAATTTCCCATATTTTTGGGCAAAAATGCAGTAATCCTGCTAATTTTGGGGCAAAATTCAAAAATTTCACTAATTTTGGGGCAAAAAGGCAAAAATCCCTATTATTTTGGAGCAAAAATGCAGAAATATCCCTTGTTTGGGACAAAATTGCAGAAATTTCCTTTATTTTGCGGCAAATTGCAGAAATTTCCCTTATTTTGGGGTAAAAATGCAGTAATGCTTCTAATTTTGGAACAAAAATTCAGAAATTCCCCTAATTTTGGGGCAAAAAGGCAGAAATTTCCCTTATTGTGAGGGAAAATTGCTGAGATTTCCCTTTTTTTGGACAAAATTGCAAAAATTTCTCTTATTTTGGGGTAAAATTGCAGAAATTTCTCTTATCTTGGGCAAAAATGTAAGAAATTCCCCTTCTTTCAGGTCATAAAAGCAGAAATTCCACTTATTAGGGGGCAAATTGCAGAAATTACCCTTATTTTAGGGCAAAAAGAATGAAATTCCCCTTATTTTTTGCCTTAAATACAGTAATTCTTTTTATTTTAGGGCAAAAATTAGAAATTCCACTTAAATTTGGGCAAAAATGCAGAAATTTCCCTTTTTTTGGGCAAAAATTCAGAAATTCCCTTAATTTTAGGGCAAAAACGCAGAAATTCCCCTCAATTTTGGGCAAAAATGCAGAAATATTCCTTAATTTTGGGAAAAAATGCAGAAATTTCCCTTATTTTGGGCAAAAAAACAGTAATGCCCTTAATTTTAGAGCAAAATTGCAGAAATTTCTTTTATTTTGGGCAAAAGACAGTAATGCCCCTAATTTTCGAGGAAAAAGGCAGAAATTTCCCTAATTTTGTGTCAAAATTTCAGAAATTCTTTTTTTTGGGGCAAAATTGCAGAAATTCCCCTAATTTGGGGCAAAAATGCAGAAATTCCCGCAATTTTTGGGCAAAATTGCAGAAATTTACCTTAATTTGTGGTAAAATTGCAGAAATTCCCCTAATTTTGTGTCAAAATTGCAGAAATTCCCTTTATTTTGAGGCAAAAATGCAGAAATTCCACTTTATTTTTGTGCAAAATTGCCGAAATTCCCCTTATTTTGGGGCAAAAAGGCAGAAATTTCTTTTATTTTTGGTCAAAATTCAAGAAATTTTCCTTATCATGGAACAAAAATCCAGAAATTCCCCTTATTTTGGGTCAAAAAGGCAGAAATCTTATTATTTTAGGGCAAAAAGGCAGAAAATCCAATTAATTTTGGGCAAAAATGCAGAAATTTACTTTATTTAGGCAAAAACACAGTAATGCCCCTAATTTTGTGGCAAAAATGCAGAAATTCGCCTAATTTTGGGGCAAAAGGCAGAAATTCCCCTGATTGTGGGGCAAAATTGTTGAAAATTCCATTTTTTGGGACAAAATTTCAGAAGTTTTTCTTATTTTGGTGCAAAATTGTGGAAATTCCCCTTATATTGCGTCTAAAAGGCAGAAATACCGCATACTTGGTGTCAAAAATGCATAAATTACTCTTATTTTAGGGCAAAAAGACAGAAATTCCCTCTTTTTTGTTTCAAAAAGGCAGAAATTCCCCTTATTTTGGGGCAAAAATGCAAAATTCCCCTTATTTTGGAACAAAATTGCAGAAATTCCCCTTTTTTTGTTTCAAAAAGGCAGAAATTCTCTTTATTCTGGAGGAAAAATGTAGGAAATACCATTATTTTTTTGCAAAATTGCAGAAATTCCCCCAATTTTGGGGAAAAATTGCAGAAATTTCCCTTATTTTGAGGCAAAATTGCAGAAATTCTTCTAATTTTTGGGCAAAATTGCAGAAATTTCCCTTATATTGGGGCAAAATTACAGAAATTAACCTAATTTTAAGGAAAAATTGCAGAAATTCCCCTTATTTTGGAACAAAAATGCAGAAATTGTCGTTAATTCAGGGCAAAAATACAGAAATTCCCCTGATATTGGGGCAAAAATGCAGAAATTCCCCTTATTTTATGCCAAAAATACAAAAATTACCCTTATTTTTGGGCAAAAATGCCGAAATTTTCCTTAATTTGGGGCAAAAATGCAGAAATTCCCCTTATTTGGGGCCAAAAAGGCAGGAATTTCCTTTACTTTGGGGCAAAATTTAGAAATTTAACTTATTTTAGGATAATATTGCAGAAATTTACCTTATTTTGTGGCAAAAATGAAGAAATTCCCATTATTTTGGAACAAAATTGCAGAAATTTTTCATATTTTGTCGCAAAAATTTTGTAATGCTTCTAATTTTGGGGCAAAAATCAGATTCCGTTAATTTTGGGGCAAAAAAACAAAAATTCCCCTTATTGTGGGGCAAAATTAATGAAATTTCCTTTTTTTGGGACAAAATTGCAGAAATTTCCCTTATTTTTAAGCAAAATTGCAGAAATGTCCTTTATCTTGTGGCAAAAATACAGAAATTCCTTTTATTTCAGGGCAAAAGGGCAGAAATTACGCTTTTTGGGGGGCAAATTCCAGAAATTACCTTATTTTAGGGAAAAAGCCTGAAATTCCTCTTATTTTGTGCCAAAAAGGCAGAAATTCTTGTTATTTTAGAGCAAAAAGGCAGAAATTCCACATAATTTTGGCCAAAGATGCAGAAATTTCCATTATTTTGGGGCAAAAACACAGTAATGCACCTAACTTGGGGGCAAAAAGACAGAAATTCCCCTAATTTTGGGGCAAAAAGGCATAAATTCCCCTTATTTTGGGGCAAAAATGCTGAAATTTCCCTTATTTTGGAGCAAAAATGCAGAAATTTTCCTTATTTTAGGGAAAAAAGACAGAAATTCTCATTATTTTATGCCTAAAATAGAAATTACCCTTATTTTAGGCCAAAAAGACTAAATTCTTCTTATTTTGGGGCAAAAAGGCAGAATTCCCCTTAATTTGGGCAAAAATGCAGAAATTTCCCTTAATTTTGCGCAAAAATTCAGAAATTCTTTTTATTTTGGGCCAAATAGGCAGAAATTTCCCTTATTTTGAGCTAAAAGGATAGAAATTTAACTTATTTTAGGATAAAATTGCAGAAACTTCCCTTATTTTGTGGCAAAAATTCAGAAATTCCCATTATTTTGGGGTAAAATGGCAGAAATTCCCCTTATCCTGGAACAAAATTGCAGAAATTACCCTAATTTTGGGGCAAAAAGGCAGAATTTCCCCTTATTGTGGGGCAAAATTGCTGAAATTTCAATTTTTTAGGACAAAATTGCTGAAATTTCCATTATTTGAGGCAAAATTGCAGAAATTCCTCTTATCATGGGACAAAAATCCAGAAATTCCCCATATTTCAGATCAAAAAGGCAGAAATTCCGCTAATTCGGGGGCAAATTGCAGAAATTAAACTTATTTAAGGGAAAAAGACTGAAATTCCCCTTATTTTGTGCCAAAAAGGCAGAAATTCTTCTTATTTTAGAGCAAAAAGGCAGAAATTCCAATTAATTTTGGGCAAAAATACAGAAATTCCCCTAATTTTGGGGCAAAAGGCAGAAATTCCCCTTATTGTGGGGCAAAATTTCTGAAATTTCCCTTTTTTGGGACAAAATTGCAGAAATTTCCCTTATTTTGGGGCAAAATTGCAGAAATTCCCCTTACTTCGCGTCAAAATGCAGAAATACCGCATACTTGGTGTGAAAAATGCAGAAATTACCCTTATTTTAGGCCAAAAAGACTGAAATTCCCCTTATCTTGTGCCAAAAAGGGAGAAATTTCCCTTATTTTGGGGCAAAAATGCAAATATTTCCCTTATTTTGTGGCAAAATTGCAGAAAATTCCCTTATTTTGGGACAAAAATGCAGAAATTCCCCATATTTTATGGCAAAATTGCAGATATTTCCCTTATTTTGGAGCAAAATTGCAGAAATTCTTTTTATTTTGTTTCAAAAACACAGAAATTCTTTTTATTTTGGAGCAAAAATGCAGAAAATTCCCTTATTTTGGTGCAAACTTGCATACATTTCCCTTATAATAGGGCAAAAAGGCAGAAATTCCCCTAATTTTAAGGCAAAATTGCAGAAATTTCCCTTATTTTGGGGAAAAATTGCAGAAATTACCCTAATTTTAGGGCAAAATTGCAGAAATTAATTATATTTGGGGGCAAAATTGCAGAAATTCCGTAATTTTGAAAAAAAATTGCAGAAATTCCCTTTATTTTGGAGCAAAAATGCAGAAATTTTCTTTAATTTTATAAATTTCCCTTATTATAGGGCAAAAAGACAGATATTACACTTATTTAAGGCAAAAAGATTAAATTCCTATTATTTTGGGGCAAGAAGGCAGAAATTCCTCTTATTTTAGGGCAAAAAGGCAGAAATTTTTCTTATTTATGGGCAAAAATACAGAAATTTCCCTTAATTTGGGGCAAAAATGCAGATTTTCCCCTTATTTGGGGACAAAAAGGCAGAAATTTCCATTATTTTGGAAGAAAATTGCAAAAATTTCCCATATTTTGGGGCAAAAATGCAGCAATGCTGCTAAATTTGGGGCAAAATTCAGAAATTTCACTAATTTTGGGGCAAAAAAGCAGAAATATCCTTTTTGGGACAAAATTGCAGAAATTTCCTTTATTTTGAGGCAAATTGCAGAAATTTCTTTTATTTTGGGGTAAAAATGCAGTAATGCTTCTAATTTTGGAGCAAAAATTCAGAAATTCCCCTAATTTTGGGGCAAAAAGGCAGAAATTCCCCTTATTGTGGGGCAAAATTGCTGAGATTTCCCTTTTTTTGGACAAAATTTCAAAAATTTCTCTTATTTTGGGGTAAAATTGCAGAAATTTCTCTTATCTTGAGCAAAAATGTTAGAAATTCCCCTTCTTTCAGGTTATAAAGGCAGAAATTCCACTTATTAGGGGGCAAATTGCAGAAATTACCCTTATTTTAAGGCAAAAAGACTGAAATTCCCCTTATTTTTTCCTTAAAGGCAGAAATTCTTTTTATTTTAGGGCAAAAATAAGAAATTCCACTTAATTTTGGGCAAAAATGCAGAAATTTCCCTTATTTTGGGCAAAAAAACAGTAATGCCTCTAATTTTGAGGAAAAATTGCAGAAATTTCCCTTATTTTGAGGCAAAATTGCAGAAATTCTTCTAATTTTTGGGCAAAATTGCAGAAATTTCCCTTATATTGGGGCAAAATTACAGAAATTAACCTAATTTTGGGGAAAATTTGCAGAAATTCCCCTTATTTTGGAACAAAAATGCAGAAATTGTCTTTAATTCAAGGCAAAAATACAGAAATTCCCCTGATTTTGGGGCAAAAATGCAGAAATTCCCTTTATTTTAGGCCAAAAATACAAAAATTACCCTTATTTTTGAGCAAAAATGCAGAAATTTCCCTTAATTTCGGGCAAAAATGCAGAAATTCCTCTTATTTGGGGCCAAAAAGGCAGTAATTTCCCTTACTTTGGGGCAAAAGTATAGAAATTTAACTTATTTAAGATAATATTGCAAAAATTTACCTTATTTTGTGGCAAAAATGAAGAAATTCCCATTATTTTGGAACAAAATTGGAGAAATTTTTCATATTTGGTGGCAAAAATTCTGTAATACTTTTAATTTTGGGGCAAAAATCAGAAAATCCGTTAATTTGGGGGCAAAAAAACAGAAATTCCCTTTATTGTGGTGCAAAATTAATGAAATTTCCTTTTTTTAGGACAAAATGGCAGAAATTTCCCTTATTTTTAAGCAAAATTGCAGAAATTTCCTTTATCTTGTGGCAAAAATACAGAAATTTCTTTTATTTCAGGGCAAAAGG